>NC_083830.1:4894338-5098171 GCF_015708825.2 Lethenteron reissneri | reverse complement strand
AGCCATTGCACCATCGCAGCATGCCTACCAAACCATAACATTGCAATTATACATCCCATTGGCAAAATATTACGCATGATATATAATCGAAAACTCTACAGCGCGATGATAAATAGTTTGTGCGGTATTATTAAAATAAAAAAATATATATATTACAAATAAATATATCAGTTGGCTTATTCACTTCCGATTATTTATTTGTTTTTGCTCTCCCAGCGATGGAAAAGACGTCCGCTAAAAGTGCCACGAGGACATGATATTGCACATTTGTGGTCCTGCTGTCGGCGACGTTGGGGAGACAAAGGTGGGGAACGCGCCAACCTCCTTTCTCAACGCCAACGGCTTTTCACCTCCACACCCAAGGATAGGCGGCCCATTCTTCCATCTCTGTGAACCAAACTCCGAGACCTCCGTAAAAAAAAATTACCCAAACTGTTTTTTTTTGTCGCACACACGCGCCTCGCCAAATATCCCCCCGTGTATGCAAAGTACATATACACAAAAAAATCAATCTCCAACTCCTACGGCTGCTGATGAATTCTTGACAATTATATAAATAAAATAGTGTGCCTGCACTTAACTTTCGTTGTTTGCACTGCTTAAACCTCAATGAGTACCCGAGACAGGAGGATAATGCTTAGATGTATTATGTATGCGCATTTACATTTACTTAACTTGCATGTGGATGTTTGAGCATGCTTAAATATTTGATACCGTTTTAGTTGTTTGATGTTTTGGTAATATTTTATATATCTTGGATTTTTTTGGATAAATTATATATTTATGTATTTTTAGGGTTTACGCATTGCAGAAAGACATTTTAATTAATTGGCCAACGACAATTACCGGACAACTGGGCAGAAGTGTGGATTTGAGATGTCACAAATGTCAGTGAACTTCAAGCTGTGTATGTATTGAAAGAGACGGGTACCCCAATGCATGCACCTGTAACATACTCGACGGTTCGTAATGTCACGCGCGCACACGCGTGGAAACAAAAGCACACATACAGAAATGTACTCGTGCGAAAGACGGATCAATTTTAGTACACCATGCATGAATAGAGCGACCGGTGTGTCATTTTCTTCCGTCTAAGCATGAGTGTGTAAGTATACTTGCATGTATGCGGGTAGGCGTGCCATTGCGTGTGTGTGCGTGTGTGTGCGTGTGTGTGTGCGTGTGTGCGATGGCCCTTATAAAAGGCGCTCCTTGGGGTAAGCTAAGATCATCAGACAAGCGATCTGCTGAGAACTCCTCGTAAACCTTATCTGATACCACTCTCCACCAGCTTTCTTCAGCGACAATGTGCGAACACTGGGGCTACGGTTCTGAGAACGGTAAGTTTCTACACACCCACGGTCACAGCACATTGGCGTTAGTGTGTACGTGTGCGTCTCGCTCACGGCCAACACCAGTGACGATTATCTGAACCGGTCCTGGGCCTCCCCTAGGTCGACTCAGCCTCGAATGAGTACCCAATGCGGTGTGTCGTGCCAAACTTCATAGGTGCTCGCTAACAGCACTTGCCCCAAAAGTCTGTTGAGGCTATACGGGGGGTCTTTGTTGTTGTTTCGCCTCATGAGACGTGTTCTTCGCGTTGTCGCCGCCCGTTTGTTCGGCACGGTGTCCGACGTTTCGCTCCACGTGCCAAACGCGTCCTCTTCTTCTTCTGCAGGAACTGAGCATTCAAATTGGGGAGAATAATATGGTATTATGTTTGGAAAACGTACACACTTGGCATTCATTAACTATGAGTACACTCTATTATAACAATAATTATAACAGGTATGAATATGTGAGAAAAAATGTGTCAGGGACTGCGTTGGTTATGTTAGTGACTTGCTTACCTTTCCTATACTTTGGACTCCCATCGTGTTTCTGTATTGTTTGGTGTTGTGAATGTCTGACCCAGTTCCCCACCTGGGCACCTCTAATAAAAGATCTTCATAGTTCATCGGATTCCACCAGTATGAATACAGATTCCTATTCTCTGTGTGTAAAGGCAGTGAACATATGTTCGCATATTGGCTCCTTCTGCGAGCAGATCGAGAGGAAAGGCAGAACTTAGGGGACAGTTTGTCTTAAAATAGACAATACCGCAGCAGCCTGCCACTGAAAGTCACAATCTGCCATTCCGATCTCTCAGTTTCTGAAGAAAAAGGGTGGCTGCAGAAACATTGCTTCACCTTGTCATTTTATATTTTAAATAACTCTCGGCCAATGGTAGCGTTGGTACAATATTTGCAGCCTAGATAGATAAACGTGCCTTTGTAAAAGTGACGATACAAAAACGGCAGGGGAGACGAAATTGTGACACTCTGTGATTAGACGAAAGTGTGGCGATGACATGGTGAGGCCTTCATCCAGCAGTGGATAGTCTAATGGATGGCGATGATTATGAATTTTCTGGATGACATGTAACCTTGGCATTTTATAAGCTGGCTTTCGCGAGCAAAATTATTATTTATAATTAGATACTATCGGGTTGGATCGTGTCGCTGTGACCCTCCAACACTCGACCTTGACAATCGAATCGAGTTGCCTTGTGGGATGTTTTTGTTACAATTGATTCGTTTTTTTTCGCTGAGCTGTTGTTAAGATCTGGATGTAATTTCCAGCGAAAGGTCAAATAAAATTTGTTACAATTACACTCCAGACACATATCGTACCGTTGGCACTAAGTGCAGCCATGGCTAAGTGCTAAAAAGTGTATATTTTGCACACATTATACAAGTTGTTCCGATTGCATCAGTGGGAATGAGTAGAGATTGTTAATTTCGACCGTCTCTGTGATGTGCTCAATCGGTGTGTTTCGATACGAGACCCTTCTCAATGTTTAGTTGCATGCGAATTATACCAGAAAGCATGAACAGTGAGTGTGCGTCCAACTATTTAAAAAAATGTACGCGCAATAAAATAATTTTTTACTCAGAGTATTTATGTATGTCGAACCTCTTTCGCACCGTACGTAGCCAACCGTGCTAATCGGAGGTGCGAGAGTGGGAGATAATAGTATGGAAAAGTATATATATTACTGCAGCAATAACTTTGGAATATGTAAAAAAAATTATCAAAACATTTTTTTATTTGAGACATGTGGGAAATAAAAAGCGGTAAATTTATAAAAAAAAGGTATTCTTCTCAGTTGTGATCAACTAATGTATCTTGATTTCTGACCTTTTAAAATTTATAAATGCATGTTTAACGAACCTTGGTCATTCCAAAACTGTGCTAGATCACCGTTTGCTAATCGACCAAAAAGAATACCAATAACGTATTTCAATTAAATTATCAAGGAAGTTTGGAGTCGATCGCGAGCAAAGTAAGAGCAAAGTTATTGCGGGAGTCTTTTCTTTTTCCGATCGGCATCGGCACGGGCTCAGAGAGACAATTTCCTTTCAAGAGCCACGCTCCCCCTTCACAGACCAACGGTTGAATCACACGCGGTGCCCAAAGCCTGCGGAGGCCACAACCCAACGGCGGCGGTAGGGCACAGAGCGAGAAAGGTCAAACGTTTACATTTGTCAAAGGAAAACGAATCTGCCTTTTTGACAAACAAAAAAATGTCATGTTTAGCGACAAGTGATGGCAGCCTCAGGCGTGCCCCATAACAGTAAGGCCACTGGCACTGCTGTCAAGGCGGAGCTGCTAAAATCACATTCTCTTCACCGTCAACTTTTTCGCCTTTTGTGAGATTCTGACCACCTCCGTTGGGTGTTATTGTTTGCGTGACTATTGTGTGCATAACGCCTGCGTGCGTGCGTGTATGAATGTAGGTTTGCTGTGTGTGTGTGTATGCCGAACCTGTTTCGCACCGTACATATCCAACCGCGCTAATCCGAGGTGCCGGGCGGGGGGGGGGAATGACCATTAAACACAAAAAAATCTGTACCTGTTGGCCCTGTTAAAATGACATCTTCAGTAAAGTAACTATTATTTCGTTTACGTGGTTATGCACTGCTCGGTGCAGGCTTGCACGGTATATCCAGGAGTCCCCAATTGTTATCCTCAGTGGGGGCACGTTGTAACAAAACAAATACGCCAACTTATTTTAAAAACCCAGCCCAGGTTTAAGTGTTCAGGGTGGCCACCAAGGACGATTCCAACTTTGTCGGCCATTTTTTGTAAATCCAATTCCTTTTCTTTACCGTTTTTTGCCACCACCCATTTCTGACAACCACATTGTTCGTTACCTCGGTTATTACAATTCAAGGTTGTCGTTGTTTTGCTTGTTTTACGTGATACAGTGTATGAATCGTAAAGCTAAATCATTAACAACGCCTCGGAGCCAGGCAGGGTTGGGGCTAGGCGGGTCCTAGGGTCGGTTGTGGATAACCAAATGCCCCCTTTGACTCCACCCAAGTTCACTCTGCTGCTTAGCAGTCTGTCACTGTTGTGGTGCCCTCAATTCCAATCCGATTCCAGACGTACTGGAGCCAGGCCTTCACAGAGCGCAGCTCGTTTAGCCTCAGGGGACCCCCTTAAACTACAAAATATATTTTTTCATTTCACCAGGTGTAAGGCCCAATGAGCTATATAGCTTTTTCAGAAGCGACCTATCCACAAATGATAGCTCAACGAAATGGCTTATCGTGTTGAAATGGATAGCCGCCAAAATACTCGAAACGCGTGTTGATTCTAAATATGGAGGGGGAAAACCGGAGGACCCGGAGAAAAATCCAGGTGACCACGGGGGGGAGACAGAGAGAGACACGCAAACTCCAAATATACAGCAGCAGGCGTCAAGGTCAGGATCGAACCCACGACCTCCTGTATACCAGGCGAGGTGGTTAACATCTTGCCAGTCTTGCTTTTCAACCATTACAAAGCTTCACAGACTATGTGGGGGGGGGGGGGAGGTTTGTGGTTCGGGGTCAAATTCTAGGCTGCTGACGCTGCCCTGGCCCAACAATCAGGGGCCTGTATAGACAGTCCAACGTGTCGCCTAAACAGCCCGTTAAAGACACAGCGCGTCGCCTGCAAAATGTATTAGGGCAGTGGTTCTTAACCTGGGGTGCACGCACGCCCTGGGGGCGCGGGTGCGGAGATGCCCTTTCTGGGGGGTGCGAGACGTGGGCAGATTTTTTTTTCGAAGGTAAATAATCGAAAACACAAATTAATCACGGGCACGTAAGTACAACTTACTTTATATTCTTTCTTTCGATAAAGTCACGTAGAAGGGAAATATTATTGTATTACTTCCCTTCTACGTGACTTTACCGAAAGAACCAAGAATATGAATCCCTGCAGTCACGAAAGCTTTAAATCGAAATACAACTTACTTTGTTTCATCAAACCCCCTATGTATTTATGATCATTATATTTTTTTAAACATTACGATTGAGAAGCCAAGGGGTGCAGGGCTGCAGTAAAGGTTAAGAACCACTCCTTTAGGCTCTTTCGACCGTGATCCTGCGTGACCCCGGCGAGTGGTAAAGTCTCGATAGGAGCCATCCCGGGGACTTTGACCGACCACGGTGATTGCGGGCACGTGGTTCAAACGGGCAGAATTATTCCTTTTTATCGCTATTGAGTGGCACCTTAAAGTGGTCGGTTTAAAAGTCACCTGCAGTTAAACATTTAACGAAATGGCCAGGTATAGGTAAATGCGTTTTAGCGCCGTGATACAGCGCACACGTAACACTTATCGGCAGTTTTTTTTGCGAGGGTAATAATTATACTTAAGTCGTCTTTACCCAACTCTGCCCCTTAACAATGACACGATTTGCACTTCTGATCGCACAGATGGGGGCTAATCCTGGAGTGTCACTCAATCTGAATCGCATTATAATTTATTTTATTCGCATTCTATTCAGTCAAACTAATTTAACGGCATGTTCGCAACAGGCAAAAATGTAACCAAACGCAAACGAGGTGACGTGTATCAAGTGATCTTTGAGCTATAAACACGCGTGCAAAATATGTTTCAGGAAATTGACTTTACTTAATATCACGGGGAGCCTCATAAGTCAGTTAATTATGTCACTGTTTGAATTAGTGTGGGGTTACCTGTACCCTTACCCTTAATCGTGACCTCTACTGATGATGTCTTTCTTCGAAGAGTGAGGTCCGCCCAGACATATGATAATCTGCTTTGAATTGGTATTTCAATATTCCCATTAAAACTGGCATCAAGCTACTTGATAGTCACGGTGTGTTTCCCAATCATTCGAAACTCACTTCACAAAGACTCACAACAGGGCCACGGTCTCGACTCAAAGGATACACCTCTCTCCAGCTTAATTCCCTTCCTCTGCCATAAAATAAAATAAAAGATTACACTGCGAACTGGATTTGCAAACTGGACATCACCGGTTCGATCCAACGCGTTTCTTACATCCGCCTCCCCCCCTCATCTAGCGAGCAATGCAAATCTATGGTTAAGTTGTTAGGCAGGTCACGCGAGGTGGGTTAAAGTGTGTGGCACTCCCACCACGTCTGCTCATTGCGGATGAGTAGGCCAAACACCCTCGAGCGGGGCGTCCTTGAGTTTCCCTCTCCCAGAAGCCCTTTCACCCGCCTCAGAGTGACCAAGCAGTCGCCAGGCTGCACCCACAAACCCGTCTCTAGACGAAGGGCAAGACACTCACAGCTCTCCGATCTTATGGCGCAATGCGTCACGTTCCTCCCATGCGTTTTCGTGTGCCCCCCCTCCCACCCAGAATTTTAAAACAGGGATGCCAAATAATGCTGTTTTGTATGTTCGCCCTTACCGTTCCCTCCCCTATTATTGTATTTTTCCCATTGCCCCTATAATTATATGTTCCCAATTGCCGTTTCCTCCCTTATAATTGTACGTTCCCCATTACCGTTCCCTCCCCTATACTTGTGTAGTGCAGGACTTCGGATACGACATTTGTGGAGGCACCTTCTTTTATTAACACACACGATCACGACGATACACACTAGCCGACACAACACTAGCCGTCCAGCATCGGCGGCGCTAACGAACTAAGGCAGCTGGCAGGCTATCTAGCAGCGCGACGTCGAGGGATGACAGAGACGACGCCCCCCTTCTCGAACCCACTAGGAGGATCCAGGGGCTTCCAGATGGACCCCTCCCGACTTATTACACTCTGCCGACACACACCGTGCATACTGTCGGTCACTAGCGTGTGTGCTGTTTGTACACCGCAGTTGCCGCTTTTCGTCACCAGCCGGCGCTATTACACTACAACTTGTATGTTGCCCCCCTCGCCGCTCCCTCCCCCCATATAAACGTTCACTTCTCTCTGCTCGAGTCTCCCCGCACCTGGGCGTGGGGCCGCGAGCCCAATCCGCCCCTCTTCACCAAGCTCGCCCCCGGCCGCGTCCGATCTTCTGCTTCTGTGACCGGCGGCCGTGTACCGGGCTCGTGTCGAGTTGGCAGAAATAAATGCAGGCGGTTTTGTGTCACAACGTCTATTATCGTTTCTCGGATTAAAGACAAGGATGACCGTGCGATGATTGCAGGACCCGAGGTGTGGGGCCAGCATTTTAAGAACGCCGATGGGTCTCGCCAGTCTCCCATCGACATCGTGCCCGCCAGCGCCGTCTACGACGCGGCACTGGGCGCTCTCTCCGTGAGCTACTCCGGCGCCGATTCCATGAGCATCTCCAACAGCGGTCACTCCTTCTCCGTGGACTACAACGACTCCGGCGACAGCAGTGGTACGCGAGCGTTCTTTTTTTTGTATCATTGCCTGCCTCGATTTCTCTAAATCGGTTTATTTTTGCTGGAACATTGCTTAGCCGGCTGGCTTGCAGGAGGGGATTATCGACCGAAAGGCAAACTTACCTGCCGCTAGACCAGGGGCAGGCAACCAAATAACAAGAGCCATTTTTTTTGTTAGAATTCGGTTAAAACAACAAAAAAAACCAACTCAATATTTCAAGAGACGCAATGCACTGTGGTGGTGAATACGAGCACCACCGCGTTACTGTATCCCTCCGCGTACTGAAATCCTACCACGCAGCTCGAGAAAGTAGTTCGTCGTCGACCACTCACAAACCGCGTCCTGTGAAAGAATGTCCCCTTATGAAAGAACCACGTTACGGCGAAGATGCGTCGTGCGAACACCACGCAGTGTGCGTGTGTTTATTTTGTTGTCCCCCCCTCGCCCACACATACGATCAGCACGGTTGACTACGTACGGTGCAAAAGAAGTTCACCGTGCATACGCTAAATTTCGATTTAAAGCTTTCGTGACTGCAGGGATTCATCTTCTTGGTTCTTTCGGTAAAGTCACGTAGAAGGGAAATAATAAAGTAATAAAAATAAAACATAATAAAATAATTCTCACGAAGTTTCGGCCACAACGCAAGCAGCCGTCCTCAGGTGAAGACCAGGTCTGTCGTGACTTTACAGACAGACGCTGTCTCCCCGACAGACCTGGTCTTCACCTGAGGACGGCTGCTTGCGTTGTGGCCGAAACGTCGTGAGAATTATTTTATTATGTTTTATTTTTATTTTTTTATTATTTCCCTTCTACGTTACTTTACCGAAAAAACCAAGAAAACGTGCATAAGCTCTTTAAAATGCAGCAGCGCTCACAATATCCATGCGGCCAAAGTTGGGCTTGCCTACCAAGCTCTTACTTTTGAATCCTCGGACCTGTCCTGGAGCGTGGCCAACGGATGAGATAAACTGGACTCTTAAATAGAACAATGAGAGCACAGCGAACGATAACCAATCTCTCCTACGGATATTGCTTCACATTGCGGCGAAGCCAGCGGCTGATTTGATCACGTTCGATACACCACACACAATGCCACGCTTTATAACATTCGTAAAGTTTGGACTCGATTACACTTTCCCTCCGTCATTCATCGTCGGCAGCTCCGGTCACGAAACGGGCATTTATGCGCTTAGATAAAGATTAATTGGGAGAAATATTAGCACGATCTCATCCTCTCTATGGGCGCGTGGTGTCTTTGTATAGCGGTGGAGATGATAGAGAGATGGTTAATTCTAGATTTGAAGTTTTCGTGACTGCAAGGATCCATACTCTTTGGTTCTTTCGGTAAAATCACGTAGGTAGAAAAATAAAATGAAAACAACTAAATTTAGTTGTTTTCATTTTATTTAATTTTCACCTACGTGACTTTATCGAAAGAACCAAAGAGTATGATAGAGAGAGATTAATTATTAGGTTTTTTTTCGATTCAAAGCTTTCGTGACTGCAGGGATTTATCTTCTTGGTTCTTTCGGTAAAGTCAATGTATTTTATTATGTTGTATTTTTTATTATTTTATTATTTCCCTTCTACGTGACTTTACCGAAAGAACCAAGAAGATAATTATTAGTTATTCACCGACGGGCATGCTTTCCACCTCATTTTTTTTATTAAACCCAGAACATATAATGAAAGGAAGAAGGATACCTCACAATACCGAAAGAGGGAAGGACTTTTCGTGTCAACTGTGCTGGATTATTACTTAACTAACCCAACAAAAAACAGCGGCTATTAATGTCCCCGGCAAGACCTCCTGTCATCCTTAAAGCGCACATGGCTTGGCACAAGCGCCATGGTGACACCACCGCTACTTAGTAACGAAGGGCAGTTGTTGTTGTTGTTTGCGTTGGAGCGGTGGTGTAGTGGTTAGCGCTACGCTGCTCTACGAACCCAGCGACCCGAATTCGATTCCCGCTCACGGCCAACACCCGGTGACGATTATCTGAACCGGTCCTGGGCCTCCCCTAGGTCGACTCAGCCTCAAACGAGCACCTGGTGCGATGGGGAGAAAAAGGCGGCTGGGCGTGGTGCCGGCCTTCATAGGTGCCACCCGCTAACAGCACTTGCCCCAACAGTCTGTCGAAGGCGATACACTCGGGATCTTTGTCTTTGCAGTGCTGAGTGGGGGGCCGCTCGCCAACCCGTACAAGCTGAAGCAGTTCCACTTCCACTGGGGGACCTCGGACGCGAAGGGATCCGAGCACACCGTGGATGGGAAGTCCTACTCGGCCGAGGTGTGTGTGTGACTCTTGTGTATCACTGCGTGTGTGACTCTGTGTGTCCTTGTGTGTCACTGTGTGTGTGACTCTGTGTGTCACTGTGTGTGTGACTCTGTATGTATCTGTGTGTCACTGTGCGTGTTACTCTGTGTGTCACTGTGTGTGTGACTCTGTGTGACTCTGTGCGACTCTGTGTGTCACTGTGTGTGTGACTCTGTGTGTCTCTGTGTGTCACTGTGTGTGTGACTCTGTGTGTCACTGTGTGTGTGACTCTGTGTGTCACTGTGTGTGTGTCACTGTGTATGTGTATGTCACTGTGAGTGTGACTCTGTGTGTCACTGTGTGTGTGACTCTGTGTGTCACTGTGTGTGTCACTGTGTGTGTGACTCTGTATGTCTCTGTGTGTCACTGTGTGTGACTCTGTGTGTCACTGTGTGTGTGACTCTGTGTGTCACTGTGTGTGTGACTCTGTGTGTGTGTATGTTACTGTGTGTTTGATTCTGTGTGTGTGACTGTGTGTCACTGTGTGTGTGACTCTGTGTCCCTGTGTGTCCCTGTGTGTCACTGTGTGTGTGATTCTGTGTGACTCTGTGTGTTACCATGTGCGTGACGCTGCATGTCACTTTGCCCGTGACGCTGTGTGACTGTGATACTGTGTAACACTGTGTCACTGTGTGTGTGTCACTGTGTGTGTGTGTCACTGTGTGTGTGACTCTGTGTGTCACTGTGTGTGTGACGCTGTGTGACTGTGATACTGTGTAACACTGTATCACTGTCTGTACCACCGTGGGACACTTTGCAACATTGTCTGTACTACTGTGTGCAACTGTGTCTGTGTGTACCTGTGTGCCACTGTGACCCTATGTGTCACTGTGTATATGGGATCCTGTGTGACACATTCACAAAACACCATAAGAAATTGGCCAAACACCCCCCCCCCCTCCCATATCCAGATCCTTCCTTAAAAGATAAACGTCATAATAATAGTTAATTTTATTATATACACAGAGATAAAATGGATTGGGGTCAGTGTTGCAATAGCTCAGTGGGCTTTTCCTGGTTAAAACAAGTTGTATTTACAGAGTTTTTAAATGATTTGCTAACGTTTTCTCTACTCTGCACTCCATTCGTGTTGTTGTGCTGTTTGTTGTTGTGACGTTCTCACCCGCCCCTACTGGACATATGTGGGAAAAAAGCTTTATAGCTCGTCGGATTCCTCAAACTTCAACAAATACTCTTTGGTTCTTTCGGTAAAGACACATAGGTAGAAAAAGTAATAGATTACGAAGTTTCGATCGCAGTTATTTTTTCTTGCTGTGGTTGTCCCACCTGATGACGATTGCTTGTGTTGCGATCGAAACGTCGTGATCTGTTATTTTTTTCTACCTACGTGACTTTACCGATAGAGCCAAAGAGTATGGATTCCTGCAGTCATGAAAGCTTCGAATCAAGCTTCTCTGATGCTGTATTCTGTGTTCACAACCGTACGATTGCAATTGAGGGGACTAGAACCCATCGTCTCACGGAAGCTAAAGCCTGCTGCGAAGCTCTGGGATGGGTGACCAACAAACGCTCAACACAAACTCTCTGTCAATCTTAATTTGGAGCTTTCGTGACTGCAGGAATTACTCTTTGGTTCTTTCGGTAAAGTCACGTATAAAGATAAAATAATAAATTAAATAATAGCATACTACGACGTTTCGATTGCCAACACAAGCAATCATCATCAGGTATAAAAGAAATAGCAGATATCACAAAGATACATAGAGAGAGAACGTCTCTCTGTGTGCCGATGTATCTTTGTGATATCTGTCTGCTTATATGTCTGTCTATAGTTTTCTGGTTAGATTTGTGTTGCTATTTCTTTTATACCTGATGATGATTGCTTGTGTTGCAATCGAAACGTCGTAGTATGCTATTATTTAATTTATTATTGTATCTTTATACGTGACTTTACCGAAAGAACCAAAGAGTAAACTCTGTCCTCCAATGCCCTCTCATGGATGGCAGACCTCGACATTGGCATTCAGCAAACCGAGCCTATTGCCATCGCGCGCGAGGACGGGCTAGTGGGAATTGGAGAGTGTCACTGTGGCAAACAAAAATCCACAGCTGGACTGAACTTCTAAGCTCAGTCTATGTTCCCCACAGTTATCGATCAGCGTGGTTAAGAACATTTTGACGAACCACCCAAGACTCACGCAGTGGGTGTGGGGCAAGGCCGTAATTATAATATATATTGGGGGACACACATCCCCCCCAATATTTAAATATGCTAAAAATGTCCCCCCCCAATATATTGCTATAAAATATATTTCTGTTTACCTGTATATGATTGTGGTTATGGTTGTACTTTATTAATCCCTAATCTCTGCTATTACATACAATGAAACAAGAAAAGGTAAAATTTTCAAAACACAGCAATGTAATACAATACACTACTAGACATTATTGTAAAATAAATTAAAAGTCCATCCCATGTGTTAGTGAATTTTGGAATATTTTAGATAGGAAATGGTAGGAAATCAGCTTTCAAATTGAGATTTTTTTTTCTGGGGGGGGACCCCAGACCCCCTGGAAGATTTGCCCCCCCCCCCCCCAATGTTGACTCCATGGCTACGGTCTTGGTGTGGGGAGGCCCTCATCCAGCAGTGGGATTGACACACCGCTGCACGGGTACATGCCAGAACACTTCACCGTGACGTCTCATAGCTGTCAACCCGTACGGTTTTCCCCGTGTTCTTGTACAGGGAAATTGAGTTTTCAGGTCCATACGGCGCACAGCCGTTTCAATACGGGCAACAAAAACTAATTGTTTAGTATTTCCCATAAATATGCTAAATTCCTCTTGATATGCAAATTATTTTGTCAAGGCGCTCTTCTTCCCCCTCCAACCCAGCTTAAATATACGCTCCAAGCTTGGTGGTGTTTCATTCTTCACCTGAGGACAGCTGCTTGCGTTGTGGCCCAAACGTCGTGATAATTATTTTATTATGTTTTATTTTTATTATTTTATTATTTCCCTTCTACGTGACTTTACCGAAAGAACCAAGAAGATGAATCCCTGCAGTCACGAAAGCTTTAACTCGAAATTTAATTGTGTGGTAACATAATTTTCCTCTCTTCCTTTGTATTTTTCCCTTGTGATGGGACTTTGTAGGATGAACGTTGAGATTTAGAAGGCGCACGGGGCGACCAATAAGGTCTGAATTGGTGTGTAATAAGATCGGGCACTGATAAGGGTTTGACAGGTGTGCGTCACCTCCCACGTGGCCCCGTCCGCCACGCAGTGGCTCACCGCGCCCGTGTCTCTCCGTTGCAGCTCCACCTGGTGCACTGGAATGCGGTCAAGTACGCGAGCTTCGACGAGGCGAAAGACAAGAGCGATGGACTGGCTGTGCTGGGCGCCTTCGTGGAGGTGCTCCACTCAAACAAAGATCCCCCCTATAGCCTTTACAGACTGTTGGTGTAAGTGCTGTTAGCGAGCACCTATGAAAATCCGAACAGTACACGAGGCGGTGGGTGGCCAGCACCATGCCTGACCACATTTGTCCCCCTAGTGGCGATGATTTTACACACCGCACCAGGTACTCATTTGAGGCTGAGTCGACCTAGGGGAGGCCCAGGACCGGTTAAAAAAATCGTCACCGGTTTTGGTGGCCGTGAGCGGGAATCGAACTCGGGTATAGCCGGGTTCGTAGCGAAGAGCGCTAACCGCTCACCGCCACACTACCGCTCACCACATCCACCCTCACACAGACTCACCCACCCTCACCCACCCTCACCCATCTACACTCACAAATACAAAGATCCACTGCATAGCCTGTAACAGACTGTCGGGGGCAAGCACACCCCTTGGACATTCTCATATTCAGCTTCAGTGTGTAACGGTAAAGCTGCCCTTGGTTTTTTCGGTAAAGTCACGTAGAAGGGAAGTAATAAAATAATAATAAAACATAATAAAATAATTCTCACGACGTTTCGGCTACAACGCAAGCAGCCGTTTCACCTGAAGACGGCTGCTTGCGTTGTAGCCGAAACGTCGTCAGAATTATTTTATTATGTTTTATTATTATTATTTTATTACTTCCCTTCTACGTGACTTTACCGAAAAAACCAAGAAGATGAATCCCTGCAGTCACGAAAGCTTTAAATCGAAAGGTAAAGCTGACGTCGGATTATATATATTTTTTCCAGGTTGGCGCAAATAACGCGGGATTGCAGAAGGTGACGGATGCTCTGAAGGCCATCGAGAACAAGGTGAGGACACGACCGACTGTGTCGTCACGTGACGCACAATCCCAGAATGCCACGGGCAACGTCTGTGAACACGAGCATTGTGGGCTGTCGAGTTGTCTGAAAGGAGACGTTACAAGCCACCGGTTTGCAACAACCAAACAAATAATAACGTCAGTCATGTGTTTTTGGTTGACGTGGTCTTATCGCTGTTGGATTTATAGGAAGCGTTCGAAAACAAGAAAATAGCAAACTCTGCTCACGAATAGAAATGCTCCGAGAAAAATTACTTCGCCATCCAATAATAATGATAATACAATTGATAATCGACTCTGCGTCACTGCGCGATTATCCGGCTTCCAACATTATCCAGCGATCATGGGCCGATCCGGCGAAACCGGCAAAACTGCTTCAAAGGCTGTAACCAGGTCCAGCGATCGTCACCATGTGGCGTGACAAAAAATAAAGTAGCCATGCTTGATTTCGGTGTTAAATATTATATACAGTACACTATACACTACATGCAACTTAAGCAATGAAAATACTGCGTGTATGTACATCACCCCATGCGAGATTGGAGTGGTAAGTACAGGTGAGCAAACACAGTAACTTCTTAAAGTAGGATATTTATTTGTGTCTATTTGTATGTTTATTCATCGTAATTAACGTGAAAGAATCGGCAACATATCGTATCATGGCCCGTCTGGCAGCAACGGAGTGAGCTATAAATTGCAGGACTGCACCTATAACTTCACTTCCATAGTTATATTGAACTGGTTTAAGTCTCTACCTACAGCGGGTACATTCAATCAGGAATATTATGTACGGTTTTGATAGTTAGGGTCTCTTTCACTATAGAGTTCACTCATCAACGTTTAAGCTTCCCAGCTGAACTTCCGTTTCAGCAAAGATGACATCTCGAACGCATGAGCTCAACTTGATCTCTGCTGGACTTCCATGGGAAGTCAGTGGGCGGAAATTATTCGCTGCACTGCGCCATTACTGCACCAACCTGAGTTTGATTCCCAGCCAGGGCTAACACCAGCGGCGATTGATATCTAAACTGATTCTGGGCCACCCCGACTTTCAGAAATGTGCAATTGTCCAGCGTATGGTTCAACAACCTCCATGGCTGACAGAGCATGGGGGAGGCTTTCATCCAGTAGCGGATTGAAAAATATTGTAAATAATTGTGATTTCAATATTTACATTGCTGACATTTTTTTTATAAAAAAAATCGAGAGTGTCGGAGTTTTGGTGGATTCATTTTATAGACGGATGCCTGCATTTTAACCTGAGCCAACGTTAACGGTAAGACTGTGAAAAAATTTACCCGTGAAAACAAAGTTTTTCACTATAAATCCTTTATATGCGTGGCGGCTAGAGTCCTCTCGTCCTCTGGCTTGAGATGGCTGCCACCTATGGGTCAGATGATTGCATGCAACCATTAAGCAATTGGTAATTAAATATAACATTTTTGTCCTAAAAAGTGTAAAATTTTTGGAAAAAATTTTTCACGAAAATTGTCACGCACAACGAGTCTGTGTGGCAAATGTCAGCTCGATTGGATCACGGGAAGTGGTTTAAAAAACGACCGAAAGATTTGCACGGTCCTAAGCAAGCAAGCAAGTGAACTTAATATAAAGAATTTAAAAAAAAAACAACATTTGTTGCAAGCGACCTCACTCGGAGTGCCGTATTTATTTATTCATGTATTTGTACTCCAGGGTGCCAAGGCGGACTTCAAGAACTACGACCCCTCGGTTCTCCTGCCCAAGTCCCTGGACTTCTGGTCCTACCTGGGCTCTCTGACCACCCCGCCCCTCAATGAGAGCGCTATCTGGATCGTGCTCAAGGATCCGATCTCCGTCAGCAAGGAGCAGGTGAGACAACGATACAGGCCCGGGGTGGGGGGGGGGGTACTGGGAACACCATGGGTGCTTGAATGTGTGGCGAGATGTTAACCACCTCGCCTGGTATACAGGAGGTCGTGGGTACGATCGATCCCGACCACCGACGCGTGTATATTTGGAGTTGGCGTGTTCTCCTCGTGGTCGCGTGTATCTTTCTCCGGGTTCTCCGATCTGTCCCTCCACATTTAGAATCGACTTGGGTTTTAGAGTATTTAACTGCTATAAATGTCCACATGATAAGCCACTTCGTTGAGCTATCATTTGTGGCCAGGTCGCTTCTAACAACAAAAAAGAGCTATATAGCTCAGTGGGCCTTACCTGGTAAAATAAAATAAAAGCTTGCTTCACTTATCTGTACAGTCCCATCGGTGAGCTCCTCCGGCAGGGAAGGCTGCGCTGGCTGGGTCATGTAGCCCGCATGCCCAGCCACCGCATGCCTAAACAGCTTTTGTTCGGCCGGATAGAGGGCCAAACGGGCGCGGCACGGGCGAGAGAAGAGATGGAATGATGTGGTACGAGAGGATATGGATCTAAGATCGGCCTCTGTGGAGGAGGCTCGTGAAGGACGCTACTGGGCAGTTGGAGGCAGTCTTCCTCCAGCAACAGCAGAGGGCAGAGGAGCGACGCTCACAAGGGGAGCTGCTAAACACAGCAAGTTGGCACAGTAGAGGGCAAAGTTGGTGCATCTGCCGGTCATCTCAGTCAACCCATGGCACTTGGGTCTGTCCCGTGACCTCCTGTCAGCGGGCGTTCGACACTTCGCGTCGCCTTAACGTGCACGTAGCCTGGCACAAGCGCTGTGGTGACGTCACCGCCACTTCGTGACAAATGGCGATTGTTGTCGGAGTCTCGTTAAGTCTCAATATTATATTCTTGGTTCTTTCGGTAAAGTCACGTAGAAGGGAAATAACAAATAATAAAAATAAAACAATAAATTCTCACGTTTCAGCCACAACGCAAGCAGCCGTCTTCAGGTGAAAAACAGAGCTGTCGGAAAGACAGCGTCCTAATGAACACTAAGCTTGGCAGCGTATTTTAAGCTGGGTGGAAGGAGCAGAAAGCCTTGACAAAGTTTACATATCAACAGAAGAATTTAACATGTTGATGACAAATGCAGATATGGGGTTAGTCACTCCTCGTGGAATGTGTAGGCGGTAGGGGGTCTCAAATTCATATTATTTCCCTTCTACGTGACTTTACCGAAAGAACCAAGAATATGATTCCCTGCAGTCACGAAAGCTTTAAATCGAAATTTAAATCTCAATATTATCTTTACAGGAGGGTCTTCTGTCGGGATATTTGGCCAATTTCCACAAATTAGGTGTTTTGGACTCGTGTGGAAGGAGCGAAAGTGGCAACAGAATCCATCGTGTGTCGTGCTACTCGCTAACAGCACTTGCCCTCTGGTATGTTAAGGGCTATACGGGGGCGGGTATCTGCCTCTCATCTTTCGTCTTCGTTTTGTTTTTACCTCTCAGCTGGCTGCATTCCGCTCAGTGAAAGCGAGCGACGGCTCCCAACTGGTGTGCAACTTCCGTCCGACGCAGCCTCTCAAAGGCCGCGTGGTGCAGGCCTCCTTCAAGTGAAAAGCCAGCTGGACGCAGGGTCCCGTGTGCGTGTGTCACCGCGCCTGTGCTGTTGTGCCAATTGCGTCGAGTGGTTGTGGAATTGTGTCCGCCTGCTAATGGAATTGTGCCAAATAAGTCATTAAAATTATATACATAGTAGGATATAGATAGTTGACATATTTGTAGGGGGATTCATCGAGCAGTAGATAAATTATGGCTGATGGTGATCTCATATATATAGAATTAGTATCTATGTGAATTACCTGTTGGGTATGCAATGATTTTTTTAAGGATTGAAAATTGGTGACAGAAGCACAAACGTTGGCACACAATTTATACCTAGATATATATTTAACAATTCTAAGTGTCGACTTATTTTTGGTAGAAAAAAATAGATCCACATTTTTAAATGTTCAGCTTATCAAACCCATAAATGTGTGGCCGACTGTCTTTTCTTGGTTCATATTTTTGGTTTGCAAAGTGTCCGCTAGGGGGACCAAAGTTTGTGACGATGACTGGAAATGTAACACACAGCACTTAAAACACAGGATCCAGAGGCAGCCTCCGTTTGCTATTTGTGCTTTTATCTATCAATCGAAGTGAAATGCCGTGATTATGCCTTCTTACACGCTTCAGTGAAGATTTGCGCCAAACTTTACATGTTCAATATTCAGAATTTATCAAATTTTCGAACGCAGTGATTATTCTGTTTAAATTATTCAGTTTTTTTAGTGTTGTTTTTATGAGCCGTTTAATTAAAGTGGCTGAGGACCACTTTGACAATACAAAAGTTAGTAACAGTGAATAATTTTAACACCAATGATCCGTGAATATTTAATAGCTTACTCTGTAAAGCACATTTCAGATTGCTCAAATCAGTTTGCGCTTCCGACTGTTGCTTTTGGGATAATAAATATCAAATAAATTCAACGTTTGTCTCACTTATGCTCAGTTGTCATTCGTTTTAAGCGAATTACATGATAGTGGTGGTGATGCTGCTGCGGCGTTGGCAGTGGTGCAGAAACAACAAAAATCTCAACACAATCGTCAATAAGTGGCCTCTACTTTTCCTGTTAAGGCCTCAGAGATATCGTGGATAACAACGTGTTCTTTTGCCTGTTCATATGCCTATCCACGTCTAAAAAAACTGTTAAGAAAACATTTAAATTAATGTCATTATATATGGGACCCTTTTTCATGAACTTTATCTAGACCGGAGGAATCATCTTCACTGGTATTAGTTTCAAAGACAATGCATATTTACGACGGAAACCAGGAGACTTCTTCACAATTCTGGCTAAGGGGCCGTCCATAAATGACGTCACGCACCTGGGGGGGGGGGCAGATATTTGTGGCGATGTGTGACGAGGGGGGGGGGGGTGAGAAATGCGCAACTTTAAATAGACAACACGTTCTACTTAATTAGACTTTTTAATGTTTTCTCCTACGTCAGAGTGCAGCGCCACATTAAATACGCACTACATTGACAATAGTTTAAAGCGATTTGAAGCATGTTTTATTTTGGGGGGGGGGGGGGGGGCAGAGCTTTGTGACGTCATATTTGAGGGGGGGGGTCTGACTTTTTGTGACGCCGTGTGACGAAGGGGGGGTCAAAAATCGTCCAAAATAGCGTGACGTCATTTATGTACGGCCCCTAATCGCCTGAAGCTGGTTGTAATCGCCGCCAAAACATGGTACTCAAATTGTAAATGTTGTGGGTTTACTCTCCAACACACCGGTGTGCTAAACTCGTAACCAATTGGCACGTTTTATTTACGTGACAAACCTTCATTGGCTGTCGGGTTTAACGACAGATTAATATTTACGCAATGCAAACCAAAAAAACATTTTATGGATTGTCAAAGTATTTTACTACACGCGTGTGACTAATGCAGACTTGAGGCCTTTGTAACAGGTATCTCTGGCGTTCGAACATCTTACCACCTCCCGCATTATTGCTGGAAAGAGAAAAAGCCTTTCATTTTTTCATTAGTGTAGAGTAATGATGTTACTTCACGCTCACCCTTCGGTGCGAGGACATCAGAGTAACGTCATGCACGGCGGGTAGGACGGTGACGTCATGTCCCCCTGGGGTATTTAGGCGGGGACCCGTGACATGTTCCAGGTCGTTGCAGGAGTCCGTGATCGTGTGAAGATGGAAGTTGGAACCAGGGTAGGGGGAAATTGGCGCCAGGGTAGAGCAGCCTGTGCAAGTGCTAGAAATTCTCAGTACCCTTCCCTTGATGTGTAGAGTTAGAGATGGGAACAGCCCAGCCTCCGTCGAAGGCTAGAGGGTTAGAGCCCCACCTCGTCACCAGGCGGTGATGGGCGAGCCCCCGCCCGGGGCAGACGAGGGGAAGCTGTGCCGGGGGGTAAGAATAATGGGAGACAGTTCACGTGCAGGCCAGAGTTCTGACGCGCATCCTAACGTGTGTAGGCGTCGGGTGTGGAGTGTAGGCAGCGAGTGGGCCATACTCAGAATTAGGCCTCGGCAAGGTAACGTCAGTTGAGCGTGGACAATTAGAGCCAAGCCGAAACATAACATATCAAAAATAATGTTTTTAAAAATATATATTTTTAATGATAGAATATAGTATTGTCATCAGTATGACCTAAGTATACCAAGTTTGCAGTCGATACCACATTAGGAAGTGGGTAAAAATTGAGTTTCAAGATTTGAGAATACAAGTGAGTTAAAAGAAAGCGTGTAAAATTGGAATCGAGAGTATTATATATGAATAAAGCGCTCTACCTACCATTTACCGTTATAAACCTTGTTCATGTGTAGTAGTACCCCAGTAATTACCCTGTAATCGGGTAATTAGTATGGGGTAAGGGTAAAAGGTAGGGTAAGCTCGTTGCTTTTTATCTTTTACCTTACCTGCTAAAGGGTAAAAGGTAGGGTAGAGTGATTGTATTGTGGTAAGGTAAAAGGTAGGATAAAGGTAGAATCGTTGTTTTTAACTTTTACCTTACCTTGCCGAGGCCTACTCAGAATGTAAGCAGAGTCGTGTGTGAAGAAGAGTGTTGAATTAAACTGGCGCATGCCCTTACATGAAGCTTCGTCTGGATCTACACGTCTCCAGTGGTGTCAAGATTAACCACAACAAATGTAATTCATCAGGCCCCCACGGTGTAAACAAGTGCCGGCTCCAACCCTTACTAGCCATTCTAGATTTGAAGCTTTCGTTACTGCAAGGATTCATATTTAGGTTTTTTCGGTAAAGTCACGTAGGTAAATTTTTTTTAAATTAATGAAAGTAAAATAAAAATCACGACGTTTCGGAGGCAACACAAGCCTCCGTCTTCAGGTGGAACCGTCACAGCACGATAGCTGCATATTTGGACGGTCTTGTGACCAGTTCACTCAGAACGCGGGTCTCGCAAGCCAAGCAGGTAGCAGCCTGGATATTCCCCGAATTGGCGACCGCGATGGACAACGGGTGTTATCGACTGCTTCGGGGCCATGTCAGCAGGTGGCATTGCAACATTTGTTGAACTGCATTTTCAGTCCGTGTTCCCCCGGATTCACAAACCCACAGTTGATCAACGTGCCAAGGTAACATCATATTAACAGGACCCTGCGGGGTGGGCTGGTAGGAATACTAATACCGGTACAGGGATATCGACCGCACACACACGCGCACGCACATACACGCAACACACACACGTACACACACACATGCACGCACACACACGTAATGAAGTTGTGTTGCAACGCTTCCAGTTCGCCGTGTATAACGATCCGAAGCCCAATAGTGCCCATTCATCACGCCGCTCGAGTGGGCCGGACACGCACACACACACAGTCAACAACAACCGCCATTCGCCACTAAGTGGCGGTGACGTCACCACGATGCTTGTGCCAGGCCAAGTGCACCTTGAGGCCACGTGAAGTGTCGAAAGCCCGCTGGCAGGAGGTCACGGGGCAGACCCAGGTGCCACGGGTCGACTGACCGAGATGACTGGCTGATGCACCACCTGTGCCCCCTACTGTGCCAACTTGCTGTGCTTTAGCCACCCGGCGCTCCGCTCGTTGTTGTGAGCGTCGCTCCTCCGCCCTCCGTTGTTGTTGGAGGGCGACTGCCTCCAACTGCCCAGTAGCGTCCTTCACGAGCCTCCTCCACTGAGGCCGATCTTGACACCGCTGGTACCAGTCATCGGCAAGTCCACTCAGCTCCACGTCCTCCTGTACCACATCACTCCATCTCTTCTCCAGCCCGTGCCGCACCCGTCTAGCCCCCTCGATCCGGCCGAACAAAAGCTGTTTAGGCATGCGGTGGCTGGGCATGCGGGCTACATGACCCAGCCAACGCAGCCTTGCCTGCCGGAGGAGCTCACTGATGGGACTTTGCCCAGATCTTTCAAGGATTTGTGAGCTCCTCACACAAACACAGTCACACATATACACACACGCACGCACACACACGCACACAGTCACACATATACACACACGCACGCACACACAGACACGCACACACGCGCATACACACACGCAGGCACACACATACACACACGCACGCACACAGACACGCACGCACACAGACACGCACACACACGCGCATACACACACACAAGCACCTCTCACCTGCAAGGCAGCAGTCGCCACTTCTCCTCCCACATCTCTCGTCGCGACAGCTGTAGCGATGGTGCAAGTTTGTTGCTACACCAAATCGGACGATACGAAGGGAGAGATTGAGGCCTAGTTCTAGGCTTTAGGCCTAGCTGTAGGCCTTAGGGCGCTGTGAGTTAATTTTTTATTTAAATGTTTTAATGATTTATGTAAAAGCTTTAAATTTAAATGTTTCTATTTAAAAACATGAGGGAATGTAACATTGTTAAACATAACTCCCTTTCACACACGCGGGGGTACGATACGAAGGGAGAGTTTCAGGCCTAGTTCTAGGCTTTAGGCCTAGCTGTAGGCTTTAGGGCGCTGTGAGTTTTTTTATTTAATTTCAAGGTTTTAATTAAAAGCTATATCAGGGAATAAGGGAATGTTACACGTGTCATGCCAAGTGTTTGCAGTAGGGGGCGATGTTGCTACCAGGATAGCGTCACTGAGTCTAAAGGTTTTTGTAGGGTCATGCCAAGTGTTTGCAGTAGGGGGCGATGTTGATACACGGACGGACAGTCGGACGGACGGACACATTAATCTATTGGTCTGGTCCACTTCGTTCCTACCAGTAAAAGCCACGACCTGTACGCATGTGGAGTCAGCCGTTAATGCTGCACTCGGTGAAATGAAATTATCAATGAGATGAGACGTAGACGCAAAGTGAAGGCGACACGGAGAGGGGGGGGGGTTTACAAATGCACGAAGCAAAACATGCGTGAAAACACGCAGAGCTGAAAAAAATACGACGTAAAATTAACTACGAGCACATCATCCCTCTTGGATTGACTTGTGGGAAGCCAAACGTGCTCACCCAATGAACAAGATCTCGTCCGTTTCGTATAAAGGTTGAATTTCCCATTCTGATTAAGGGGCCACCACCATGGCGCTCTGAGAAGACATTGAGGCAAATATTTAAAGGAAACTGAATCTTAAAGTTAAAATATGGAATTGTGGATTAAAATGCAGCCAATTTTAGTCAATGGGTATCAACACAAATGAGAACGGGAAGTTAACAGCGAAACTACCACGCAAACGAAGGCATCACCACATTGTCCCAAGCATTACAGTTCACTGCAAATAAAATAAAACCTTCAGGACACCACCAAAAAAACGTAGACAAATCAAAAGCACGGAACATCCAAGTGTCGAGCTGTGGTCTTTTATTGATCAAAATCCCGCATTACAGATCGAGTGACCCTCTCACTTCTTCTTGGGTTCAACACCGCCGTCCTCCGCCGCCTCCTTGGCGCGCTTGGCGCGGATGCCAAAGAGCCTGGCGTGGCTGCGAGCCACGCGCAGGGTGACGAACGCCTTGAAGTTCTTCTCATCCTCCGTGATCTTGCGCGCCTTCTCCACCCTCTGGTGCTGTGGGACGAGAGTTTTGGTGGAAAGGAGATGGGTGGGGTGCGGGGTGGGTTGGTATTTAATTAATTATAAGCAAACATCTAAACATTGCATGTTACAATACACATTGATGTCTCTTCAGAAAACATTTGCACCGTCTGAAAACACTGGGAATTTCACATGACTGGATAATTACGCGCAATTACATCTAAATATATAGCATATGGTTGCTTCATCTTGTCGCTACCTATCCACATTGCCACGAGTCGTTTTAAAATAACTAGAAAGCACATCTTTACAGGACTCAACTGACACTTAACAAATTATATATTAAGTTAATGCACTCAATAGTCTTTCTTCAAACTCATAACGAACAGCCAGTAAGACAGCCAAGGTGTAGCTAGAACGTAAGCACTGCCATTTGGGATGCATCGTCCTTTGAACTGTTAAGTTACTGCTTTAACATCCAAAGCGTGAGCAAGTGCCACTTCTCACTAGCATGTGTAGTCGTAGTGACTAGGCGATAAAATGCCACTGCATCATCGGTCGTCAGACAAATCAGGGTTCAGACGGATTTTCATCAATGAGGTACAGAGATTCCGGAGAAGCTGTCATCACACGACCGATAAATGTCAGAGCAGTGGAAATAAACCGTTCATTTCGTCAAATAATCGAGCGAAATGCACTCGAGTTTACCCTAAACGAGGTGCTTTAAAAAAGCAGAACCCCTGACAAAATTACAAATAGGCACGAATGACAAAATGCTGTGCAACAGATGTTACGGATGAACACTGCATGAAAGCACGAGTATATAGGACTCCGTTTGTATAGCTTTAGACACCACAAACATGACGATAATAGCAGCACGTACCTGTGAAATCGGCATCACCGTTCCCTTCAGCTGTGTAGCCAGCTTGAGCTCCTCGGGCTAGAATGAGAGAAACAGAATCGGTGAGAAAAGCAACGTTTCACGAGACCACTTCTCGATCCATTTCACAAGATCCTTCAAAACACAGCGATTGCACCGCGTGTGGAAAGTAGCAAGAATTATAGAAAACGCGGCATGGCTCCCACTGCTGGAAAACCGATAACAGCTGAAATACGCCTTACATGATTGTTGCCATGATGGAAAGGGGCAGTAGTGTACATGCACAATCCTTGTCAATATACTTGCTACATGACATGATCAGCTTTCAAGGCAAAACGTTATTTTAAAACCAACAAAGTTAACCTTTAAGCAGACATGCACTTTGAAACCTTCACCACCTTCAAACACATTTGTTTGAGAGTGGAACTGCATTTACATGCATATTTACATTATAGGGTGCAGAAACTCTTGGTGCATGGGAAAATGCTGCACGTAGCCTTAAATGCAGTTGACAAGGGAAATCTTCAGCTTAAGCATTAAACAAACTTCTAGCAAGGTGTGGAAGTCCACCGGCTTCACTCAGGACGTTAAATATCCCAACGCCATCAGCAAGGGTAGGCCATTGTGTAATGGCATGATCCAAATTTGAAAAAAATTACATGCAAAATTCATACATGGCATATTCTTAGGTTTTTTCGGTTAAGTCACGTAGTTAAAAATTAATAAAAGTAAAATAAAAATAAAATAAAAATCACGACGTTTCGGAGGCAGACGGAAGCTTGTGTTGCTGTACAGCTAATGTGCTGTGACGTTTTTACCTGAAGACGGAAGCTTGTGTTGCCTCCAAAACGTCGTGATTTTTATTTTACCGAAAAAACCTAAGAATATGAATCCTTGCAGTCACGAAAGCTTCAAATCTAGAATTAATACATGGCAATCATCACACCTCTCCCCAACTGCGAAAACATGGCAGGACTCTCCTGAAAGCAGCCACGAGACTCTGCGAGGCTTTCCTGGGGAACCAAGTGTAGTAATAATAACGAAGCAACACGCACCGAGCTGTCTCCCTTGGCAGGCTTGGCGGCCCTCTTGGGGAAGAGGATGAGCTTGGAGCGGTAGATCTTGAGACGCTGCACGTTGGCCTGCAGGGACTCTGTTGACTTGTTGCGCCGCCGGTGATCCACCGCGATGCCGATTGTGCGAGCCACCTTGCGGTTGATGCCGGCAGCCTGGAGGAAAACACAAAGGGTTCCATATAAAGCAGTGTTCTTCATTGCAAGGCAGCCCCTGGTGGCCATGAGTGCAGCCCCTCACTGATGTATTACACTGGTCACTCTTTTTCTGGCATAAGGTATTCCAACGGTCTTAAGGTAATTTTGGGGTGCCGATTCCAAATCTGGCATCAGTTTTTGTCCATCACATCAGGTTTTTGAGATATCAAATATTGCATTTTCAATAAAAACTGCAGAAGAAAAATATTAAATAAATGTGGATATCTACATAAAATGATATTATAAACACACTATCTTAAAAATACAGCACCATATTTTAACACTAAAGCAGTCACCGACTCGCAACAACTTGCAATCATAAGTGACAGAGTTAATTTCGGGTAAAATCAATGAAAATGGGGTATGCCGATAGCATAAAATGAGATGTGATAGAGCAAATCTGAGATCAGATTTGGAATCAACACCCTGAAATTAGTCTAGAACAGCTGCAAAAGTCCAGGCCAGATTTTTTTTGTTGACCAGTGTTATCAATGAAAGTGCCTCCCTTTTGAAAATTAGCAAAGAACGCCGAGCAATAAAGCATTAAGCGACATGGCCGGCAATGTTGTTATACAAGCACAGACAACAATTTCTACATATGCCATATACTCGAGATTTTTTACAAAGAAAAAATTGTCGGCTTACATTAAGGGAACTAAATGTGTTTTCTGGAAGAGATCACAAGTTTCATAGCCTTGGTATCCCCATCATGTGCTGATGAACTATGTGTGTTGTACATAGAGAAAACACAAACAATATTTTTAAAAACCGATTGACAAAGGAACTGTTGGAATCAGATGTTTATGGAAGTGTACAATACCGATGTCAGAAAACAAAACTTCAACAGATGGGTGCCATTCACATTTTCAGAAGCAAATTCCGCTTTATCCAACCCTGCCATGCTGGGGGATTTAACTGGTGACCTCTGGATTCCAAGTCCAGTGGACTAACCATTCCACCATGGCAGCTTCCCCCCATCATCTATGCAACAGGTGGTCAACACAAAGCCATGAAAGCCCATTTAAATTTACCAAAATCACCAATACAACCTTTTCCCATGTAAAAGGCAGAAGCAGAGAGAAGTAAAGTTGGATGACCACCGAAAAGGGGGGGGGGGTGGAGACGTAAAACGACAGACACGCACAGGTGCTCACCTTCAGCTCCTCGAGGGAGAATCCGCGCCCGGAGCGCACCTTGGTGTGGTAACGCACCGTGGGGCAGCGCACGACGGGCCTGAGGTCACCTCCCACTGGCCTGGGGGCGATCTTCCGGGCCTTTGCAAGACGATTCTTGCGCCTATGGAACCACGCGCACAACTGCGGTGGTCAAACCTTTGTTCTTGATGATGGAACGTGGCTTTGCAAAACCCATCGCCGGTTTTAGCTACTCACTTTTTTTTCTGATTTAACTCAAGGCGCACACTCATTACTTTGTATTTATATCACAAGGTATAATCAAGGTATAATGGATTGTGACATGGTGCCCGCAGCAACTAAATATTTAAACAACTACAATTATAACAAATTGCTTTAAAACTACATCTTATAATAGTAGTGCATGACACCATGGAGCAAGATAGTGGGTGGGTTTTACTGCTGTCAGACAAAAAGGGTTCGAGGGTATCATCAACAGATGTACAGAGATTCCGGAGAATGTCATCACCCAGCAGAAGATTGCCACCCCTTACCTTGAGTCCTACACTTCACAAGTAATTTATTTTAAATGGCTTTGCCGTTGCAGTGGTTACGAATTGTTGCAGTGGTTGAGTGCTCTAAAGCAAAAACCATGGTTCATCAAAACCTGCCCCATCTTGGTGTACAAGTGGAAATGTTCACTCCAAAAATGGACAATGCCAACCTTTAAAAAACTATTTACGGACAACTATTTATTTTTATTACGCACAAGCCAATTTAGACAAGTCGTATTTTTCAAGACACGTAGGCCATACAATCTGTGTAGGCCAATCAGATAAATGGGTTTGATTCCTAATCCATAGAGGTTTTTGGGTTAAATCGCGTAAATATATGCGTCGTTAAAACCCACCACCACCCAACAGCCAACTAGTAAGGGTCGTCACGTAAACAGAACGTGCCAATTCGTCACAGACCAAAAATGTACTGTAAAAGACATTAGCAAACACACGAATCACTAACGCGTGCTAAACACTTGTTAAGTAGTTTGGCCCTTTCAATTAGAATTACGATGCCACCGATCCAACATGCGCAGCAGGGGACTTGGTAACGTCGGTGATGTGGTGGTGCAGGTCCAAGTAGGAATCACGCTGTATTCCCGTATGTCCTGAAGCAGAAGATTATTGCTGGATCCATTTACATTTGCAAATTTGATTTGTAACTTTGATCATTACCTGTGTATCAATAGTCTAGTTTTAATGCGCCATTGTATTGAGAGACTATTATCTCGGTGGGGTCCGGGAGTGTTTTGTTGTTGCTTTCTGCTGCCTTGCCCAACCTTGATAAATCAGACATGTTATTTATATTTAGTGACTTGCTTATCGCTTTTTTTCTTCATTTAGCCCTATCGTTTTTGCTGTATTGTTTGCTGTTGTGACTCGCCGACTCCCCGTGCCGGACATCCGTGGGCGAAAAAAAGAGAGGGCTTCATAGCTAATCAGATTCCTCCTCCAGATTCGGACCCCGACACGCGCCATGCGAAAACATGCGACACTCGGGTGGGCATACTCTTTGGTTCTTTCGGTAAAGTCACGTAGGCCACGTGGCAACTCGAGTGGCAGTATACCTCACCTGCGCTCCTTGCGGGCGGGCTGGTTGAACCACGTGCGCACCCTCTTCTGCCAGTCCTTGTGGAAATGCGCATTTGGGATCATGTTGTTCCGCTTGGGCGCCATGCTTGCGTTTTGTTAGTCGGCCCTGCGAAACCCAAACAAACACGTAAATCCAACGTTCCTTCCACACCGATTAGCTACGTCCGACGCGAAAGAAGTTCAACGTACAGTACATAGACTGGACTTGGGTTAAAACGAGCTTCATAGTTCATAGGATTCCTCCAGTATACATAAATATTATTCTGATACACGTAATGTGTTAAGGCGAAACAACCACAGCTGGTCACGTGCTTAACACCATTTTGGTAACACCCACTCGTGCAGATTATTGCGTGTACATCCATGCTGCACACGCCAGCGTGACGGAGATTAAACCAAAAATTATGTTTCGGGCAAACTCGAAGAGCAAAGATAGTGGGTGGGTTTTACTGCTGTCAGACAAAAGGGTTCGATGGTATCATCAACAGATGTACAGAGATTCCGGAGAATGTCATCACCCAGCAGAAGATTGTCACCCCTCATCGCCTAATCTCTAGGAGTTGCCCGTCAACCCACTAGTCAAAACCAGTGAAGATA
Organism: Lethenteron reissneri; assembly: GCF_015708825.2. Classification (NCBI taxonomy): domain Eukaryota; kingdom Metazoa; phylum Chordata; class Hyperoartia; order Petromyzontiformes; family Petromyzontidae; genus Lethenteron; species Lethenteron reissneri. Next base: position 5,069,040 of record NC_083830.1, on the reverse strand, counting down.
AAGCCCCCTAACATTGCTCTCGTGGCTCCTGCTGGCATTTAAAAAAAATCCCGCACGCCCATCCGAACATCAGCAGCGGCCACGGTCAATCCACTGCTGGACAAAGGGCCTCTCACCACACCAAAGTCAACGCCACAATCACAAGTTATTTATATCGGAGGAATACTGATGAGCCATGAGCTTCCCTCCCCCCTACAGACGTCCAGGTCAGAACGTTACAAACGCACGGCTAGGATCTGCAGACGAGGCGTTACGAACACTCGAGATCCGTTGCACGCCTTTTGGCTGCCCACTCCCTCCCACGTCCCCTATTCTTCACCATCACAGCCAGCATGGATGGCATCTTCTAGCACCGCCGCGTGCCAAACAAAGCCCGCATACGTTTGTAAAGTTTTGTCGTCGTCGTTGTTAAACCTGCGTGGTACATCTAATGTACGTCTCCGCAACACGTGGGCGGCAACACGGTGGATTGAACCACTGCTGCCCGAGTCGAGTTACTGTACGAAGGGTATCGCTTAAATCAATTCACGCACAGATTCTGGCCTTACGATTCACTCCCGATTATCGTCTTTTTCTCCACGTTTCCCTCGCATGTTACACGTCCGTCTCTTTTACAATTCAGCAAATTGAACCCACAGGAGACAGGACGGAAGATAAACTCAGAGGGCCCAACATTCACGATGCACGCACGAATCGATATCGCATGGAGGCAAAGCGAGGGAAGAGAGAGGGAGGACGCGACACGTCTCCATCCAGTTCGCGCGAATCCCAACGTCTCCCTTCATCCGCGCCGACCGCGCCGCTAAACGTCGCGGCTCCTTGAGCTCTCCGAGCGTGGCCGTGGCGCGGCGTGCGGAGCGCGGGCGACCGCGGATGGCCGCCGATTGCGACGGAGCCACGGAGCGCAACTCACCGCTGGCGAGAATGGCCGCGCCGGAAAAGGGACCCGCGCACGGAATTGTGGGGGGTTTAAGGCGTCGGTTTGGGATCACGCCCGAGCTATCACGAGATTTGGGCCGAGGGCGCTTCTCGTGACGAGCAAGTCTCGCGAGACTTGATTGGCCCCGCCTTTAAAGGGACTGCGTTGCGAAACTTGCAGGGTTTGCCATCGCATACAGGACCTGTCAACCCCTTATCAGATAAATTCAGACCTTATTGATCAACCCCGTGTCTCTTATAAATCTCAACGTTCATCCTATACACGACACTATGCACTATACTATAAACTCCACTATACAGTACACTATACACTACACTATTATACACTACACTACTATACACTACACTATACACTACACTACTACAGGACCTGTCAACCCCTTATCATACCAATTCAGACCTTATTGGTCAACCCCGTGTCTCTTATGAATCTCAACGTTCATCCTATATACGACACTATACACTAAACTATAAAAGCTCATCAGCGAGCCCCACGACCACACAGCCCAGCTTCCACAACACAGAGCTCATCAGCGAGCCCACAAACCACACCGCCCAGCTTCCACAACACATAACTCATCAGCAAGCCCCAGCACCACACGGCACGGCTTCAACAGCACAGAGCTCATCCGTGAGCCCACAACCACACCGCCCAGCTTCCACAACACAACTCATCAGCAAGCCCCAGCACCGCACGGCACGGCTTCCACAACACAGAGCTCATCAGCGAGCCCACAAACCACACTGCCCAGCTTCTACAACACAGAACTCATCAGCAAGCCCCAGCACCGCACGGCACGGCTTCCACAACACAGAGCTCATCAGCGAGCCCACAAACCACACCGGCCAGCTTCTACAACACAGAACTCATCAGCAAGCCCCAGCACCGCACGGCACGGCTTCCACAACACAGAGCTCATCCGTGAGCCCACAACCACACCGCCCAGCTTCTACAACACAGAACTCATCAGCAAGCCCCAGCACCGCACGGCACGGCTTCCACAACACAGAGCTCATCAGCGAGCCCACAAACCACACCGCCCAGCTTCTACAACACAGAACTCATCAGCAAGCCCCAGCACCGCACGGCACGGCTTCCACAACACAGAGCTCATCAGCGAGCCCACAAACCACACCGCCCAGCTTCAACACATAACTCATCAGCAAGCCCCAGCACTACACGGCACGGCTTCAACAGCACAGAGCTCATCCGTGAGCCCACAACCACACCGCCCAGCTTCTACAACACATAACTCATCAGCAAGCCCCAGCACCACACGGCACGGCTTCAACAGCACAGAGCTCATCCGTGAGCCCACAACCACACCGCCCAGCTTCTACAACACATAACTCATCAGCAAGCCCCAGCACCACACGGCACGGCTTCAACAGCACAGAGCTCATCCGTGAGCCCACAACCACACCGCCCAGCTTCCACAACACAGAGCTCATCAGCAAGCCCCACCACCACATTGCCCAGCTTCCGTCTTCCACGGCAAGAATGGGCAGCACTTGTCCGGTTCGGCACAAACCACAGAAAAATCGGACGCCTAATGCACAAGTGGAGGATCAAAGCCCGTCTTGATCTCCTGTGCGGGTCTGCGGCTATGATCGGAAAACCATGGACCACATTACATCGCACTGCCCCAATTTACATTTAAAGGTCCTGGGTGAGAGGATGTATCTGCATTCTGCAGTTCACCGACTCTCAAAGCAATTCAATAGTTACATCACTGAGAATCTCTATTAAACTAATACATTTGAAAGTTAATCTTTATTGTCCACACAAAAGAGTGTAGGATTTACGGGTCTTTACAGACAGGGCAAAGCGTATCCACCCATTTAGGTCACATTGTATAGGCGGGAGTGACTTGTGTGACTCTGCCTCAGTGTTTCGATTTAAAGCTTTCGTGATTGCAGGGATTAATCTTCTTGGTTCTTTCGGTAAAGTCACGTAGAATGCTTGCGTTGTGGCCGAAACGTCGTGAGAAATATTGTATTATTTTATTATTTCCATTCTACGTGAATTTACCGAAAGAACCAAGAAGATGCCTCAGTGTTCTTCACTCATTTTCAGAGCGGGGGTGAGGAAGAGGGGGGGGGCACTTTCGCCGATAACTCTTCATTTTATTTTACCAGGGAAGGCCCACTGAGCCACACCGCTCTTTTTCAGAAGCGACCTGGCTATCACGAATGATAGCTCAACGAAAACACGAGTGTGTGCGGGCCGCCAAGCATTTGAAACAATTGGGGGGTTTGACAGCAGCGCAATTATGTTGTGAGGGTGGGGGGTGTTGTCACGTGTTGTGTATTGTCGGGGGCCGCACGTAAGGCCCACCAGTGGCCTGAGGGCCTCGCAATGCAGAGCACTGCTTTACCCTGTTTCGCAACCTCCGTAGTGAGCAGCAGATGGCAGTGCAGCATTATCCATTGTCCTGCATTGCACACCACCCGCACATGCTCACCGCCTTTGTAAGCCAGCAATAACTATAGAGCATTGTGAAGTATGGTTAAGTTCTAGATTTGAAGCTTTCGTGACTGCAAGGATTCATATTCTTAGGTTTTTTCGGTAAAGTCACGTAGGTAAAAAAGTTAAAATTAATTAAAGTAAAATAAAAATCACGACGTTTCGGAGGCAACACAAGCTTCCGTTCTGTGACAGTTCCTCCTGAAGACGGAAGCTTGTGTTGCCTCCGAAACGTTGTGATTTTTATTTTATTTTTATTTTACTTTTATTAATTTAAATGTTTTACCTACGTGACTTTACCGAAAAAACCTAAGAATATGGTTAAGTTACCCCTACGACCGACTGTTTCTCGGTCGTGGTGGCCTTTGTCAAGCAGTAACTTAACAATAGGGTTGTACATGTAGATTATTATTAACGAATACATTCTGGATCCTGCATTGATGGGATACTATAAACTTTTTTTTATTTTACCAGGTAAGGACCACTTGGCATGATAGCTATTTTTCAGCAGCGACCTGGCCACGAATGATAGCTCAACGAAGTGGCTTATCACGTGGACATTTATAGCAGCCAGATGTTCTAAACGCGCGTTGGTTCTAAATGTGGAGGGAAAAAAACAGAAGGACCCGGAGAAAATGTCACGCGGCCACAGGGAGAGAGATACACGCAAACTCCAAATATTCAACAGCCGTCAGTGTTTGGATCGAACCCTCGACCTCCTGCATACCAGGCGAGGGAGTTGACATCTCGCCACCGCAGCGATTAAATGTTGATGGTGGCCCCTAGATACAACCCGAATGGCAATATACCACAGGGAAGGTGCAACCCAAATAAGGGGATACATATTACTCGACATATATAAGTGGACGATTGCGGTGGAATGCATCAGTGATTGAACAATTGTTATTAGTATTATTTTTGTGCTTATTGTTTGCAATAATGGCCAATCGTGCCCTAAAAAAACATCAAATGGGATATCTCTCGCAGAGAAGTACAACGCTTCACATGAGAGAACAGCCCATAGCAGTGGATGCCACAGAGCCATCTCTGACATCCCTTCACGTGATCCCGAGGCTATACAATAGGGGCAGCACTTTCCTACCCCGATGACAGTCAAACCGATCATTTTCAATCTAAGAGGTGGAATTTTGCCAAATTAAGTACTGTACAGTATAAAACGAATTTTAATGTAAGGATGTTTTTTTGGTGTGTGTGTGCAGTCATTGGTGACCGGACCGAGACCATCATTATTAACTCACCATGAACTCTCAGCACTCGAGAAACCGATTGAATCACGGACGACATCCTGAAATCGAACCCAGGATCTCAACGTTGCCAGGCTCAGCGCTCTGACCTCTGAGCCACCCGGCGTCCTCCTCATTAAAGTGTCTTCAATATCCGGTCGCCCCCCCTCTCTCGCCTACCCCCCCCCCCCCACAACCGCATTTTTCACCGAGCAAGCTGGCACACACGCCTAGCTCCAACTATGCTGTCATACACTCACGTTAATCACGTTAATCCTCACAATCATGAGCCACGGCACAGCAGATTCACAAATGTCCCCTTGGGGGCCCTGTTAGAGGGGTGGGGAGGGGGGCTTATATATATTTAAAAAGAAGAGAACACAAGGGACTGCGAAGTAAAAATGCATGACATGGCATGATGTGATTGCTTGGCGGTTTAAGAAGAAGCCCCCCAGGGAAGCATTGGGTGATTTGAGCCCGCTGGCTGAGAAGGTGGAGCTGCGTGGATGTCTTCACCTCACCCTGCGGTTGTGCGGCTTTGAAACAAAAAAAAATCGCATGACATCACCCGCGTGGAACGCGGCTCGCTGCAGCCGCGGAGCCCACGTGCGTTTGGTGTCCGTGGCGCTCTCTCAGTTCGCTATCGGAGCACGAGGCACAGTGTTCACCACCCACCACCACCAGCAGCACTCTCGTTTCCCTGAGTGTGAAGGCCGGGATGCCCACGTGCGTGTGGTGTCCGTGGCGCTCTCTCAGTTCGCTATCGGAGCACGAGGCACAGTGTTCACCACCCACCACCACCAGCAGCACTCTCGTTTCCCTGAGTGTGAAGGCCGGGATGCCCACGTGCGTATGGGTCTGTGGCGCTCTCTCAGTTCACTATCGGAGCACGAGGCACAGTGTTCACCACCACTACCACCAGCACCACCCTCGTTTCCGTGTTTGCGAATTCAACCCAGGCACACAAGAATTGTCACGCTACGTGATTAAACACGTACATGTGGTGATACGCCGTTGGTCGTGGCGGACAAGCGCAAATAACTACAACACAAATCAACACAAATAAAAAAAAGCCGCTGCTGCTGCGAGGATGACCAGAGTTCGCGTATTGATGCTCCTTGACGAGGTCAGCGAGGTATTGTAGTCCATTTGTGGCAAGCAATTTGTGTGTAATGGGTGCATGGTGGCTCTCCCCCGCCCGCCACTTAACCAACTTGCACTGACGAACACGGTGAAGCAGACGCGGCATGGGGAGGCGTTCAACCAACCTGGTTGGACAAAGATCTCATATTGAATACTTCAATTTTAATTCAATTGCAGAGGAAGCATGGCATGGGGTTATTCCATTGATGATATGCTTTTCATAACGAATGCCACAAAATCAGTGCTGCCACTGTCTCCCATCCGGCCAAGCCTTAGAACACGCTCAGGTGTGGCAGTGCAGAACAGAACTTCTGTATTCTGGGAATGCCTGTGGTGGGCCTGGCTTCTATGGGCTCATCACGCCAGCAAGCCACATCACGTCCACGCCAGGGCTTTTTACAAAACTAAAAAAAATACAACCGACAGTAGTGAATATGAGACTATTTTTAACAGATTATATCATACAGCCTTTGCCTCGAAGAAGGAACGTCCTTTGCCGGTCTGCGTGCCCTGGCATTTGCGCAGAATCAATCCATGTAGCAGCCCTCTCTTGTGAATCCACTGCTGGATGAGAGCCTAGCAGCAACGTCGTGCGGATCACGGGAGTTATTTGACCATACTTCACCATTAAGGTCAGCGCAGGTTGGTGAATGAGAACATATATCCGGAAGCATAGACGTACAGTACAGCAATTTATGTTTTTCTCGCACTGCTTTCTGCTGCCCACAACGTGACCCCGCAACAGCCGATAGCACCTGTTTAACGCACGGTGATCACCCCATCCAATCACCATCTGAGTCTCATTTACCTTAACCCCCTGGGTGATGTGGTCATAGGCACGATCAATAGACGTACCGATGCATGCATTGCTCCTGAGATTATTTAGATTATTTCGGGGCTATAATTGCCCAAATGACGGGGCCACTTTGTCTAGCTACCATTTGTGGTCAGGTGTCTTCTGAAAAATAAGTTAATATCTCAGTGGGCTTTGCCTGGTAGGGAGGGGATGGTTTAGTTTTATTTGTACGTGTTTCGGTAATTTGTTTACCTTTATTGTACTTTTCACTACTATCGTGTGTGTACTGTTTGTTGTTGTAACGTTCTTATCGGCCCTTACAGGACATCTGTGAAAAAGAGCTTCATAGCTCATCAGATTCCTCCAGTATAAACAAATATTCTGATTAATAAGAGACACGTCTGTGTGTGTAGCCTGTGCACGGTGAATGTCCACATTGCCACAAAAAATCATGCGGTTACCGGTAATGCACCCCCCCCCCCCCACACACGCAATTTTTACAGCCCGAGTATAAACAAAAGGCGAACGGAATGGCTAGGGCTAACAGGACTTATATAGCAACCTCATACATATTTCACCAGCGTATACATTCAAACACAGCCGGACACAGGCACACAAAAATGTATCATTCCGGGAGTGGGACTCGGCGAGGCGGTGTCAAGAAGTTCATCCCGAGCAGAGAACACGGCGGTGCAAGAATTCTAGATTTGAAGTTTTCGTGACTGCAAGGATTCATACTCTTTGGTTATTTCGGTAAAATCACGTAGGTAAAAAAATAAAAAGATATAAATTTATTTTAAATTAAAATAAATTACGTTTATTTTAATTGTGACTTTACCGACAAAACCCAAGAGGGTGGTGTCAAAAAGTTCATGCCGACCAGAGAGAACGGTGGTGTAACTGGCGCCATCGGTGAACCCGTGCCCTCGGGACGAGTCAGCCTGACACGTGCTCTTTGAAGATTTTTTTTTTATTTATACTGGAGCAATCCGATGAGTTATGAAGCTTTTAAGGCACCTTGTTGTCTCTCGTGTTTGGCTTTTCATTAAATATATATTCAGACATATTCAATGTGTAGCAATGCACAGTGTTTATTTAAAAGTACAACTATTTAACCCTCCCCCAAAATGTAATTCAGCCTCCCTAAAAAAAATACCTGCTGCACATATAAGTGGTCATGATTCACTTTAACAATGTAGTCCATTGATGTATAATTAATTGAGCTGCAATATATATGTAATGTTATTGTGTTTTCATAAATGTGTTACGTTGTGAAGCCAACTGGGCCAGGATTTGGCAAAACCGAGCCCACTTTTCACCCGGGGAAACTGTAGAGCAGCACAGACCAAGCCTAACTAGCTTAACATTAAACTACACAATAATATATTTAAGAATCACAATTAAGAGACAAACAACATATATCCTATTAACATTACAATATATGTTTTACTTAAAATGTCATTTATAGTCATAATTAAACCATCTTATAACCAGATCCTATTTGAGCCTTTTTTGTAGTGGTGAATTATTGTGCACCCAATTGCTAGAACCCGCTAATCGGAGGTGTGGGGCAAAGACAAACAACTAAACACACACACAAAAATTATAAAAAACATGAGTTTTCAATCTAGATAATTAAAAAATACATAGCGCCAGTGGCTTCCTAAAATCGGAAGAGCGTTCCAGACGGCCGCTGAGAAGCGCATCTGAAAGGACGCGCCATGCTGTGATCGTCATTGTTCAATGGCTCAGCCAAAAGCCGCCTATGCTGCTGCTGTTGCTGCGAGGATGACAACCTGAGTTCGTGGGATGATGGTTGATGCTCCTTGCCCAGATTAGCGAGATAAGGGTTACGGACGATGGCCTCAGACACAAGGAATTACAATGCACTTCTTTAGGAAATGCTGGTGCCGGTTTTGCATAACGCGCAAAGCCTGTGTTCATCACGACACTTGTATTATTATACACTGTTATTATTGCTACTACACACTTTTATTGAACTCGCCGTGTCTTCTGTTTGTATCTCAATTTTGGAGCTTTCGTGACTGCAGGAATTATGTTTGAATTCTGTTTGTATTTTTAGGAAGCTTTGACACTTAATATCTTCGCATCTACCGAAGCCTAACGGGCTGTAACTTTCTCTTCTGGATTTGAAGCTTTTGTGGGGGTCGCTAGCCCCCGAAATCCCTCCCTCGATAATGCTAACGGCCGGGCTAGCATCATCAATCGCCCCCCCGCTGCTAAGCGAACCGCTGCTAAGTTCCTCACCCATGGTGTGGGAGCCGTCGCCCGAGGGTTCCACTCCACCGCGGGTCCGCGTAGCAGGCATGGTTAATTACGTACGCGCACACCCACACACACAGCTCTGTACGGCACTCACTCTTGCGCTTCTCTGCGCCGCGCTGGCCGCTCACGTTACAATCGCGCACCTGGGGTACGCCGATTACGCACGCCGCGAGCTTACGCACACACAGTACCACACGCGTTCCCACACGCAACCCGCGCGCTCAGCTCCGCGCAGCGCTCACTCCCGTGGCGAACCACTGTGCACACAGCGCACCCACACGCTCACACTGCACGACAAGATCACGCGAGACCACGCTTCGCTATTAATGATTTATTATATGCCACCTGCGAATTGATGTTGAATCAGTGAGTCGACGAGGCTGGCCTATTCCACTAAACCTGTACCTATTCCCTATTTATCGGCTATGATTCTAATTCCCCTTCTTACTCACTGTTAAGTGTCCACGGCGGTCCGCTGATCCTTCTGTTAACCGCGTGCCTCGGTGCGTCGCACGGACGTCCGGGTCGCTGGCTCGAGCTGCGTCTGGTCGCCTGGCGCTGGAGTAAGAGAGCGATTTCCCCTCTGCGCTCCTCTATTTATCCTCCCTACCTCCCAAAGGGGATGCTGCGCTGAACAATGGGCTCGTGCACCCCAAGCCCGCGCACCGCAGTCCCCAGGCGCTGTTGATATGCTAATCAGTGTGCTGCGTGCAAGGCGTAAATCCTAATTACTCCCTTACCCTTCCTACCAATGGGGCTTGCGCGCTCAAGCGCAATTATCCCAACCCTCCATGACTATGCGCAACAGCCCCTGTGACCCCGCTATTCATGCTGTCCCGTGCCTCCCCTGCTTGCCCCGTCGACTCGTGGGGGTGTGTGTGGGGGGAAATGCGCCTCAACCGCGGTGGCCGAATGCCCCACGCCGCGACCACACCATATTAAGGCCGGCAGCAGCGCCGCGGTACCACGTAGCACGGGGGAGGTCATCCAATTCCCTGATCGCCGAAAACCGTGAGAATTAATCCCGATAAGGGTCTCTCGGATAAAAACCGGTCGATCAGGTAACCTTCCCTTCCAGCTCTATGGGGGGGGGGGGGGGGGGGGGATGCGGGCGGGTGTGTGCTTATGTGGGGCGGGTGATTGGGGGCAGTGCGGTGGGGGAAGCCGGGCGACTCCCTGGCTCGGCAGAGCGGCCCCGTCGCTGTGGCACCACACTTTCGTGACTGCAAGGATTCATACTCTTAGGTTTTTCGGTAAAGTCACGTAGGCAAAAATAACAATAAAATAAATTAATAATAAATCACGACGTTTCGGAGGCAACACAAGTCTCCGTCTTCAGGTGGGACCGTCACAGCTAAATTTACTGTATCGAGTGAAGATAAATCCAAAAGACAAGATCTTTAACCAGTATTTAAACGTCGTGATTTATTATTATTACTATTTTATTTATTAATTTATTATATTTTTTTACCTACGTGACTTTACCGAAAAACCTAAGAGTATGAAACTTTCTCCCCCGTTGTCGTCTTATTCTTGCTTTTAACAAAAAGTTACTCGTTAATTATCGTAAATTTTACCTCCCCCCCTCCCTCTTTTTGAAATCACGAATGGTCGCGCCCACCCTCAGACGACAAACGTCTCGTGCAATCACAGCGGCTGTTGCTGTACCCCCAGGGGGTCCGCGCACCCCCAGGGGGTCCGCGTACCCCCGTTTGAGAACCACTGCTCTGGCAAGCGACGTGGCGGGGTAGTTCGGGTACTCTGCGTTCTGAGAGGCTCGTTACATTCTCCGTATTCTTCTTTCGTAGATGACATTGATTTTAACTGCTGCTGCTGAGCGAAGAAAGGAAGACCTAACAGAGAATGGCTTGACGACGACGTAAGAGATCGGTGCTCGACAGATGTAGCCACGACTTGAGCACAAGGCCGTAATTAGAATATATATTGGGGGGACACATCCCCCCCCCCCCCCCAATATTCAAATACAGTGTATGCTCAAAATGTCCCCCCCAATATATTGCAGTAAAATATATTTCTGTTCATATGATTGTAGTTATGGTTGTACTTTATTAATCCCGAATCTCTGCCATTACATACAATGAAAAAAGAAAAGGTAAAAAAGAAAAAACTGAAATGTAATACAATACACTACTAGACATTATTGTAAAAAATAAATCAAAAGTCCATCCTATGTGTTAGTGAATAAAAAAATATATTTTAGGCAGGAAATGAGTTTTCAAATTTAGATTTTTTTTTCGGGGGGGGGACCCCCAGACCCCCTGGAAGATTTGGTCCCCCCCAATGTTGACTCCATGGCTACGGCCTTGCTTGAGCATATTGGCACAAGACAGAGGAGAGTGGAAACAAATGACGACAAACGGGCAGGGCTGGATTTAGGTTCTTGTAGGCCCCAGGCACTTCTCTTTAATAGGCCTTTCGTGATCACTTTTATAAGTTGGTACTGCTGCTCCATGGTTACGAATACCTCCGCTTTAACTATTTTCTTTCACGCGTAGGATAACGCCGCCTTTGTCTTCCCTTGCACTACTCTCTGTTGAGGATGAGATTGTGCGAAAAAATACGCAATTTGAAGATGTTATTGTTTATTTTGCAATGAAAATTTTTTCTCGAAAATGTCATCTCCGGTATTAATTTTTGTTACCTTGTGAAAAACAAGAAGATGACTCTGCCTCTTTATTTACACACTGTGCCTATCCTTGCTATATACATATATATTTATTCAAGAAGATGTCTTGGTAAAAAAAATGTGTAAAAAAAAACAACAACAAAAACGTGGTCATTTGTTTTCGTAGGCCCTTTAGTTTTTACAGGCCCTAGGCACGATACCTACTGTGCCTATTGGATAATAGAGACCCCGACTCTGGGCTATCGTGATGATGATGCTGCTGGTGACATTTCTGTGTAGAGGGCGCTGTGGGTCTTGCCGTAAAAGTCCCACAAAGATTATGCTGCTGCTGCTGCTGTGGGTTTTCACAATCTCGTTTCCTAGCAATGAGACTGCACCCAGCCCTCGCCGGACAAGACCCCGTTGTCGCGTGTGACACACCGCCCAAATATGCACCTACAAAAAAAAGCCGCAGGTGTTTGTTTTTCTTAGTTTCTGGAGTCGCATTCCTATAAATCTCAACACTACCCCCACCCCCTTGACTCGTGGTTCGTTGAGGATGTTTGTAAAACTGTCTGTCACACAGAGGGACTTAACAAAAAGCGGTTTAAGTTGGTTTACATCAGCTGTGAGCGATGCAATTGATGGTCACTTTTTCAGCAGAGATCTAACGATACCAACAATATCGATTGAGGATCAATGTTTTTTTTTGGTATACGTATGTGTTGTATGTTATGGGTTCACGTGACCTCTGCGTATAGCACTTGGGTCACGACCTTCATGACAAGGTTAAACAAATTGAGAATCGTTTCTCGAATTGGTTTTGCGATCTTGAATCGCTACAATTGGTTTTTTTTGTCATGCCCCTCTTCCCCCCACCGCCCCCCACACACCCCCTCAATGTCACGAGCCGAATAACTCACTGTAGACTCTCGCAGAGCAGCGCGACTGTCAGCGCTAGCCAACGGCTCCACACGGAAGCAGTTGTCACAGAGCTACATCTGAGATTCCTTTCAAGTGACCTTTGTACCGCAATGTAGAGGGGAAACACACCTCTCCACGTACTCTGCGAATGAGAGTAATCTAAGTCTTTGTGACAGTCACACCGATATATCTTTTTTAAAATCAGAGCTGGAATAAAGCCAAATTAAATGGAGTACCGTAATTCAATGTGTGTGTGTATGTGCAGTCATTGGTAACCGGGTCGGAGACCATAAACTTAGCTACACTTGTAACCTCGGTTTAATCGTTTAACAGCTGGAAACATGGGTTCGAATCCAGGATCTTAGTGGTGCCAGCTCATCGCTATGACGTCCGAGCCACCTGGCTACAACTCTGTAATTTAATCACGGGGTTGAAAATACATCACTATAAGAATGCCAGCTCATTGGTTGTTGGGTAAAAAAATTAACCCGTGAAAACAAAGTGTTTCACTATAAATCCTTTATATGCGTGGCATCGGTTTTATTTTATTATTCATTTCTGTTTTTCTTGAGTAAGAGTTTCATTTTTATCACATTGGTATTTTAAATTAAATATGAAAAAAAAAATTCCTATAAAGTGGAAAATTTTGGAACAAAAATTTTCACGAAAAAATATTGTCACGCACAATGAGTCTGTGTGCAAAATGTCAGCTCGATTGGATCACGGGAAGTGGGTTAAAAAACGACCGAAAGATTTGCACGGTCGTAAGCAAGCACGCAAGCACGCAAGCAAGCAAGCAAGTGAACTTTATATAAAGGATAAAAAAAAAAGAAGAGGTAATTGGATGAGGGTACTGGGTCTGGAAGTGTCGTCCTTTGGCGCTGATTATAAACGTTCAGCATTGGCTCACGTCCCTTCAATTCCATTTCGAATTGTGGACGGCCCCGTTTGCAAATTTGACTAAAGGGACAAACAAACATCCTTATGTCAGCGATACAGACGACTCAATTATCCGTGGGCGGGTTATCCGGGTTGTGGATTAACCATACGTGCTTCATTTAAAAAAAATAAACCAAAATATCTTCATACGCGCCGGTATAATTAGTATTAGCTGCTCCCCACTCGTTGAGGTTCAGCGACTGAGCTCCCACGTGACCACAAACATTTCAGAAAGTAAACCGATTACGTTAAGAAGCAATACAAACAGATGACGCGTCCTAGACATGCACCCCCCCCCCTCCCCCCCATTCTACTGAGCTAAACAGTGAATACTTGCGAATATAGCATTTAAATTACAAGTTTAGCATGATGCGTGTTTTATCTGGGCCACCACTTTCCCACCCCATTACACATGATTTTAAATCCCTGTTGGGCATAATGCCCAAATGAACCACGATACCTCCCTGATCTCGTCAAGGGGCGCATACACCATCATCACACGAACTCCGACCATCCTCACAGCAGCGGCTTTTGGCTGCTGGCCATCGAACAAAGACGGTCAGACCGCATCGCGCGCTTTCAGATGCGCTCCTGCGGCCGTCCGATATTAGAAAGCCATTGGAGCTACGCACTTTTAAGTCGAGATTGAACCCTCATTTCTTTAGAACAGTTTTTTGTGTTTCGTTTGTTTGCCTTCCCCGACACCCCGCTATTAGCACGGTTGGCTCCGTACGGTGCGAAAAAAGTTCAACATACATACACAAAATGCGTGCAGGGCGGAATAACCGCAAACAAGCACTCGGTTCTACACAGGCACCGTGCTAGCACAGTGCAGAGTGGCCGAGCAATACCTACTTCATCTCACTCGAGATAGACGGGAATAGGGCCTTCGAACAACGAAAAACAGATGCATCTGGCGTCACGCAATAGGAAGAGCACTGGCCCTTCGCAGATACGAGGATTTGCGGACAGGAATTTGACAGATAAGCGATAAGTTGAAGCTTACAAGGGCACTTGGTGTGGAGTGTGTGGCGAGGGGTGAGCTTGGGCCAGTCAAGCCACACGATGTGGTGACGAGGTTCCACTCAAGTCAAAGTCCGCCGTACGGTGGACATTCCCCTCTCTCTGGGATCAACTCAGGGATCCTGCTAAAGGACACTGGATGCTCTCCCGTGACCCCGGACGCCTGCATGTTCCATCATCACACCTGGTGACGTATCACTCCCTCTTCTAGCAGTTAACATCCTCCGCCATCCGTCTTCGTTGCTCCCATCACCCCCTGTCATCCCATATCATCGAATTACATCCCTCGCCTGGTATGCAGGATGTCGTGGTTTCGATCCCGACCCTGAACGCCTGCTGTATATTTGGAGTTTGCACGTCTCTCTCTCCTGTCTCTCTCCGTGGTCGCGTAGATTTTTCTCCGGGCCCTCTGGTTTGTTCCTCCACATTGAGAACCAACATCACGTGCCGAGAGCATTGGGCTGCTTTACATTTCCACGTGATGATGATAAGCCACTTTGTTGTGCTATAATTCTTGGCCAGGTCGCTTCTGCAAAGCTCAGTGAACCTTACCTGGCAGGGTTAAAAAAAAATTGTTTATAGTTTTTATTGTATCGCATCAATGCAGGGTTATAGTTTACATAACCCCCCTCCCTCTATCACCCCACTTAATCGTATCTCTCTACATCTTCCCACTCCATTCCGCATCAAACTCTCCCCACCATCATCATACTCTCCGTAATCTCTCTCCATCCCCATCCTACCCCCCCCTTCCAACGACCCATAATCATCTCCCTCCCAACTCTCCCGATAAATCACCCCCCCCCCTCCCAAAGACCCAGAATCATCACCACCCCTCCCAACGACCCAGAATCACCCCCCCCCCCCTCCCAACAATCCAGAATCATCACCCCCCCCACCCCTCCCAACGACCCAGAATCATCACCCCTCCCTCCCAACGACCCAGAATCATCACCCCCCCCTCCCAACTCTCCCGATTCATCTCCCACCACCCCTCCACGCATCCACCCAACGCCAACCCCGGCCACGTGACCCGTCCGCGAGCGCGCGAAGCCTCGCCACGCCACGCACTACTTGGCGCGCGCGCACACACACCCCCAACCACCCATCGGAGGAAGCGCGCCCGTTGTCGTGGTGCGTTGCGCGCGCCGCGTTACGCGGAATGCCGGAGATATCCCTCCGCGCGTCGGTGGCGGCGGTGTCGGCGCACGGGGGGCGGGGGGAGCGGTTCCGCGCACATCGAAGCAGCGGGCGGCAGCAGCAGCAGCAGCGGCTCTCTTCCCCAACGCCTCCCTACAAACTCTGCCATCATAGCTAGCTCTGTCTCTCTCGCTCTTGCAGGCGAGCAAGCGGTGAAAAGAAAGGATCGTGGACGTTCAACGCAGACAGCGGCAGACAGCGGCAGCATCAGAGTCGTCACCGCTGCTCGCTTCATGGCTCCACCGCCGCGCACGGAGCCGGGCGGGCGCGAGTGACTCCCGGATGATTTTACCGTCACCTCGTCACTAACGCCATCGTCGTCGTCATCATCATCATCTCGTCCGCGGGTGGGAACGGCGGTCACGAGTGGCTGCTCCACCCCCCCCTCCCTCCATCGCCTCTTCGACCATCGTCTCGGTCGGCAACCTCCATCGCCTCGCTCCCACGTTCACCCACCATCACCTCCTCAATCTTCTTCATCTCTCTCCGTCGTCACCCCCTCGCCTCCACCGCCTTCATCCCTGACCGACGGGGAGTGGTGACGGAGGGCAAGCGGGTCCCCTCTCCCATCACCACCTCCATCATCATCCTCCATCCCAGCACCCCACGTCCATCATCACCGCATCACCCTCCATCATCGTGCTCCTCCTTCCACCTCCATCCCAGCACCGGTGAAGAAGAAGGAGGAGGACGAGGAGGACGAGGAGGAGGAGGTTACCCAGGCTGAACCCTTCGCCATGGGCTCTTGCGAGAAGGACTTCGCCTCCACGGCGGCCGAGGGGCCACTGCGGCTGAGGCGGTCGGGCCCCGGGGCCCAGGACGTGAGGCTGGGGGGGTCCCGGGGGGTCGCTCTGCACGGGGGGGGGCCCCCCTCCGGGGTGCCCCGAGAGTTCGAGGCCGCGGGGCCCGGTGGGTACCCCTCGGGGCCCGGTGGGTACCCGGTGGGGCACGGTGGGTACCCCCCCGCGGGGCCCGGGGACGTCGCGGCCGTGCTCGCGGGACTCCGCATCTACGGCGACGGCGGGCACGGCAGGTCAGTTGGTGGCGGACGAAGGGGGAGTCGTGGTGGGGGGTGGTGGTGGGGGGTGGTGGTGGTGGTGGTGGGGGGTGGTGGTGGTGGTGGGGGGTGGTGGGGAGTGGTGGTGTTGGTGGTGGGGAGTGGTGGTGTTGGTGGTGGGGGAAGTGGTGTTGGGGGGGGGGGGTGAGTGGTAGTGGTGGGGGGAGTGGTGGTGGGAGTGGTGGGGGTAGTGGTGATGGTGGGGGGAGTGGTGGTGGTGGGGAGAGTGGTGGTGGTGGGGAGAGTGGTGGTGGGGGGGAGAGTGGTGGGGGGAGTGGTGGTGATGGTGGGGGGGGGGAGGTGGTGGTGGTGGGGGGAGTGGTGGTGGTGGGAGTGTTGTTGGGGGTGGTGGTGAGAGAGTTGTTGGGGGTGGTGGTGGGAGAGTGTTGGTGAGGGGTGGTGTTAGTGGGGGGGGGGGGGGTGTTGGTGGGGGGGTGGTGTTGGTGGGGGGGTGGTGTTGGTGGGGGGGAGGAGGAGCGGTGGAGCAGCGGTTAGCGCGCCGAACTACGAACCCTGCGACCCGAGTCGCGATTCCCGCTCGCAGCCCGACAACACCCGGTGACGATTATCGGAACCGATCCTGGGCCTCCCCTAGGTCGACTCTGCCTCAAATGAGTACCTGGCGCGGTGTGTAGTAAACATCGTCACTGGGGAGACGAAGGCGGTCGGGCGTGGTGTTGGCCACCCACCCCCTCGTGTGCCGTGTCGGCCTTCGTAGGTGCTCGCTAACAGCACTTGCCCCAACAGTCTGTTACAGGCTACACGGGAGGAGGGGGGCCTTTGTCTTTGTTGCGTGTGTGTCTGTTTTAGAGCGTGTTCATGTGTATGGGCACTGTGTTGGCACAGGTGCCGCATCCTCTGCCAGTCATCTCAGTCATCCCATAAACACCTGGGTCTGTCCCATGACCTCCTGCCGTCGTGTCTACCGGACACTTTAAGTGGCCTCGAAGTGCACCTAGCCTGGCACAAGCGCCGCGGTGACGTCACCGCCACTTAGTGGCTGGCGAATGGCGGCTGTTGTGTTGTCGTTGTGAATGGGAACTTGGATCGGTGTGTGTACGTGTCTGTCTGTGATTGAGTGATTGTGTGTGTGTGCGCCTGTGTATGTGGGGAGCGGTAGTGTAGCGGTTAGTTCCATTCCCGCTCATGGCCAACACCGGTGACGATTATCTGAACCGGTCCTGGACCTCCCCTAGGTCGACTCGGCCTCAAATGAGTAACTGGTGCGATGTGTAAACATCGCTACTAGGGAGACGAAGGCGGCCGGGCGTGGTGCTGGCCACCCACCCCCTCGTGCGCCGTGCCGGCTATCATAGGTGCTTTGCTAACAACACTTGCCCCAACAGTCTATTAAAGGCTACACGGGGGACCTTTGCCGCTATATGTGAGTGATCGTGTGGGGGAGATTGGGCCACATCAGTGTGTGTGCACAAGCATGCTTGTGGGGTCACAGGTCTGCTGGATAAAGGACCCTCCCCATGCAGTAAATCCTTCTCTCACAGTCGCGTCATCCCACTGATACACGCATACCTTTCAAACCATACGGCTTACTCATTTTCTTGTGCAGGGAAATCGAGTTTGCAGGTCCGTACAGCGTACAGACGTTTCAATACGGGCAAAAAATAGTTTTGTGTCTATTTGTTTGTGTTTCTCTCTTGTGATGGGAGTTTGTAGGATGAACGTTGAGATTTATAAGGGCACGGGGTGACCAGTAAGGTCTGAATTGGTCTGTAATAAGGTAGGCACTGATAAGGGGTTGACAGGTATTTACACACCATATCCCACAATCTATTCCATCTCGTGCACGTGGACTGATTCAATTGTTCCATTTCCAAGGTGGTTGTTCTCTGGGGGCGCTTCCCTAAACTAAACTTTGTATTTTACCAGATAAGCCCCATTAGCTACGTAGCTCTTTTTCAAAAGCGACCTGCCCACACATGATAGCTCAACGAAGTGGCTTATTGCGTAGAAATGTATAGCAGCCATATACTCTAATTACACGTTGATTTTTAATGTGGAGGGAGAAACCGGAGGACCCGGAGGAAAATCCACACGACCACGTGGAGAGAGACACGCAACGTCTAAATATACAGGCATCAAGGTTGGGATCGGACCCACGACCTCCTGCATTTCAGGCGAGGTAGTTAACATCTCCACCACCGCGGCGACCCACTCCATTGGTTGTCACTCTGTCACGAGTTATCCATTGTCCCATTATCGCTTCTGGCGAATGTGTCTTGGTCAAGGCCGACGACTTTTCTTAACAGTCGTCATGTTATAATCTTTATAATGTAACATTTGTCTGCTGTTCCACGCACTCTGCTTCCTGCCTCTCTTAAGTCTGATTTCGACCATGGGCATCTCCACGCGTTGTTGTTCCCTCTTCATCATTTGTTCCAATTTCTGAATTGGTGCTCATGATTCAGATCA
This sequence comes from Lethenteron reissneri, assembly GCF_015708825.2. NCBI lineage: Eukaryota > Metazoa > Chordata > Hyperoartia > Petromyzontiformes > Petromyzontidae > Lethenteron > Lethenteron reissneri. Next base: position 5,049,966 of record NC_083830.1, on the reverse strand, counting down.
TGATTCAAGTATGTACGTTGAACGTACGTAGCCAATCACGCTAATAGCTTTCTTGCAATGAACATCATCGCAAGATAATTTTCACTGAACTTGTGTTCTTAAATTTTTTTTTACATAGCTAATGCAAGCGTATAATGCGATGATGCTCTTTGAAAAAAAGTCACCAGAACTATAATTTTGGATTCACAGAGTGTGTAATTATATATTTTTATGTTTCAAAATAAAGACATAGGCAGAGGAAATGAGGAAGGACTTTAACAGGGGAAGTGGGTTTGACAGCGAGCAGTGTCTCGTGGGAGGGATTTTCAGACAACGGGTGCAGCAGAGGAGAAGGAGCAACCTCTCGCATGAGATCACGGCTCGAGGGGTGTAGAGATAGATAAGAGAGGGAAGAGTCAGGCAGGGGATAAAGAGCCAATAGTGGGTATCTTCATAAACACAGCGAGTGTGATCCTGTAGTTTGATCCAGCCCTGGATTGTGAGCCAGAGTTTTGGGAACACGTGGCCTTGGCCTCAGTTGCAGATAAACGCAAGAAGTCTGTCGGTGGCATTTTGGATGATCTGGAGTTTGAGATGATGGATATTAGGAGGATGTAGAGGTGGTGTGCGTGACTTTAGGTGCCCTTTACACTCTGGCCCCAGGGGTGGGGTCTTTAGGCCCAGACTAGCTGCTCATCATTGAAACATCTGGCTCCAATGTGCACCTTGGCCTCAGGGAGAGCTGTTTCGGTCAGGTATCTATGGCTACTTTTTGTGCAGCAGGATTCATTACAGTATTTGCAACAACGCACACTTCTAGTGCATGAAGCGACACATTCCCTTTGTTATTTAAAGCTGTACAAGTTCACGGGGTGGTGGTGGGGGGGGGAGAAATCAATGGAGGTATTTTATCGAACTATCCACAAGGGCTTTGTGCCGTTTATCTGTGTGGATGGAGGGGGTCTGTGCATCACATCCCCCCCCCCCCCCCCAATATATTGCTATAAAATATATTTCTGTTTATATGATTGTGGTTATGGTTGTACTTTGTTCATCCCGAATCTCTGCCATTACATACAATGAAACAAGAAAAGGTAAAAAAGAAAAAACAGAAATGTAATACAATACACTATTAGACATAATTGTAAAAAAAACAAATCAAAGTCCATCATATGTGTTAGTGATTTTTTTATATTCTAGGCAGGAAATTAGTTTTCAAATTTTTATTGTTTTTCTGGGGGGGGGAACCCCAGACCCCCTGGAATGATTTGGACCCCCCCCAATGTTGACTCCATGGCTACGGCCTTGGTGCCTCTCGCAGTGCTGTCGCCTCCAATGGAGGAGAACCTCCATGGGGTTTGAAGCGTTTGGTGGGCAGAGCCGAATATTTTTCCTCCTTTTTTGCCGTTGCACTTAATTTGTTCAAAGTTCGCCAAATTGGCTCAAAACTGGTTGACATCCTTTCAATTGGTCGTTTACGTCACCGCGACACTATGATAATTGTGCCCCCCCCCCCATTATCATGATAGTTATCGTTAGCGGTGCTGATTATCTAATTATCGGGTCACGTGTATATGACCAGCTGTGCTGGCCCGGCTATACTGAGAGCATTTATTGTACACTGTGACTCTGATGTGACCTGCCGAGCGTTGGCTATTTTGGAGTTCCTGTGTCGAGAAATTACTCTCGGGTTTTGATCCTGGAACTCACAACATTTAATTAGCGGCCGTTAAAAAAGAAATTGTCGTACCCCGCTCACTCATTTGTTGAAATGTTCTCCCATTCCTCCCCCCACCCTCCCTGTCACATTCCGTTTCGCTGATGCCATGATTGCACAGTCTGCATATTCCGCAAGTTAGTGAACCGGGGTTTGGGGTGGGTGGGGGGGAACTTGAAAAGTCGGAGTCAGTATGTGTGTTGGTATTCGTGTTCATCTCCGTTTGAGAACGTCGTCGTTGATTGACGACGATGACGACGATGGATGGTGGTGTCGTGAATAAACGTTGAGATTCGATTCGTCCGTTGACCACCATCGCCCTCGTTTATCCCCCTTCCACTGCTTCGGGCTTTCCCATTGTGGGCATTGCTCCAACAACCTCGGGGTTTCTTTGTCGAAACGAAACGGCTGAATATTTAAAATTGAATATTTTTTAAGTGAGATCTCTCTCTCTCGGCAAATGGCGCTCACAACTGACTTTATAACACCGGCGTGCATTCGGTGTACGCAAAGTGTCAACAACAGTCAATAGTTACTTTTAGTTTTGTGGATTAATACCACCAGAGCTAACAATACAGTGTATAGGATATTTGGACAAGGATATTAGCGGAGTTGGCCAGCCCCAAGCGTTGGCAATTATTCCATGCATTAGTCACCAAACTGTTCAGCGCGAGCAGTAAGGGTTTCAAATGAGTCCAGTGGTTGATGGTAGTGGACTGGGCAGAGCTGCATTCCTCCGCAGGGAGAGTAGCACTTGGCCTGAACCATGGACACTCATTGAAGTGAGTTTTTCGTGGAAGCGGGGAGAGCCGACGGTTTTCGCCCGTACAGCCGCTTTGGCCAAGAGCAGCCCTTTGGACCTGGACAGAAAACCTCACGTGGATTGCAAGATATACCCGCTGTGATGTCGGCAAACAAAACCCAAAAAATTGACACCCGTGGCCAAAGCAGGAGAAAGAATGAATTGATCAGGAGAGAGACGGGAGCAACCTTTGACCTGACCAGCAGCAGCAGCAGAGTTGTTGACCTTACCGAGGCATAATATGCGGATAGGGTGGAGCCTTGAAAGATGAAGGTAACCTGGACCTGGTCAGGGCTAATAGCTGAGAAGTCACGCCTTGGGCTGGAGGCACGAGGCTGTTTGCGAGCAGTGAGCTGCCCCCTGCCCCCCTGCCATCATCCCCTTGTAGCCTCGCTCACTGACACAGGAATGTTTAAAGGTGGCTAGCCTGCCCAGACCGCCCTTGGGCCACCGGGTGCTCTGTGATGTGTGAGCATTCTAGATTTGAAGCTTTCGTGACTGCAAGGATTCATACTCTTAGGCTTTTTCGGTAAAGTCGCGTAGGTAAAAAATAAAAATAATAGAAGTAATAATAGAAGTAAAATAATAAATCACGACGTTTCGGGCGCAACACAAGCGTCCATCATCAGGTGGGACAACCACAGCAAGAAACAAATGCTGAAGTGGGCAAAAGAGCTGCTGTAACAAGGGGCTATATAGGTAAGAGTATGTGTGAGCATCACACGTGATGCTAGGCTTGGGCTCTTTCCCTCGCGCATCGTACGAGCACTGAAAACGGCTCTCACCTTTCGCGTGCCCCCTTTCTCTCGCTCCCTTTCACTGGTGCCGAGGGCGTGTACGTGATGGTGACTTTGATTGTTATTGTTATTCCGCTGTTACTTGACATTCCCTACCCCCGAGGGTGAAACGTGTAAAAGTTGATCTTTGGGGAGATTTTTTTAAATTGAGATTGTTTAGCCTCTTAAATTAAAAACGATTCTGTTCTCTTTGTTACTCTTTGTGATCAGTAATGTAGAGTTATTTGGCCATGATGCCCTGAAGTTGGTTTTTTAAAATGTTTGTTTTAAATGTTAGCTCCGTACGGTGCATGTTACACATGCATGTCACGTTACTGGTCATTTGCGTTCAACTTTACACCGTATAATTGTCGTAAATAGAAAAGGTTGTTTATAGTTGTAGAATTTTGTCAACAATAATCTTCTGAAGTAATTGTTTAACAAGTTTTAACACGAGCATAAGCATTTAATTCAGTTTCACAATCATATGTCTCACCATTTTACTGAAATACGCTTCAGATTTTTATCTCTCTCCAAAAATATTTGCATTCGGATCAAAGTAGCGTTTACTTTGTAGAGAGCTTACACCATCTGCTTTTATAATAAATCTGCTGGCATTCGACCGTCGCTCGTGACCACTGCTGCGATCGCGTTCGCCATGGGGCGCACCTGCTTTTGTGAGGAGTGATGTGTTTGGATTATTTCGATTATTTTTGCTGCTATAAATTTCCACGTAACAAGCCACTTTTTTCGAGCTATTGCTTGTGGCGAGGTAGTTTCTGAAAAATAAGTTGATCGCTCAGTGGCTTTACCTGATGAGATAAATAATAGTTTATTTTTATTTTTTTAAAGTGATTTTGTTGACCTTTCCTATACTTTGCACTCCTATCGTGTTTTTGTATCGTTTGTTGTTGTAACATTCTGACCCCGTGCCCCTACTGGACAACTGTGAAAAAGAGTGGGACCGTCACAGCCAGATTTTCTGTGAAAAAGAGCTTTGCAGCTAATCGGATTCCTCCTCCAGTCTAACGAAAGCATCCGATTCTAAAATATTCTCATCATGGCAATGCGACCGTTGTGATGATACTGGACATTTCAAAAAAAATATAGCTTCTTGTAGCACGTCGGATTCCTCCAGCACAAATGGACATTTTCTCATTCTGAAGGGATGGCCAGTGCTTTAGGAAACGTCGCGACTACGGATGGCGCCGAGGGCCGGCCCCCCCCTCCCTTGTCAGGCGCTGCAAAAGCGGCTGGCACGTTTTGCGTTGCGATAACGCGTCGAGCGGGCACGTGTGCCGAGTTTGCTGCCGAAGCGATAGCCTGGCTACGGCGAGTGTTGTAAATGCTGCACGTCGCTGATAGTCGCGACACCTTTGACCTAACCTTAGCTGCCGTCACGCTCCACCCCCCGCCAACCCCCAGTCATTTTCTGCGGTGCCTCCGTAAATTTGGCAAAGCAGGCGGCCGGTGCAGCTGCGCTGTGTCGAGCGGCGACCGTGTCGCGCCGCGGTCGATTGTCGATTAACGGCGATGCAAGATATGCGGTAATGCAGACAGCTGGAGAAGTTGTATAAACATTATTTTTTACCGTCATGGTAAAAGTGAGCATAATTTGCGGATGGGTGGAGCCTTTAAAGTGCAGCGGGAATGGAGAGGGTCTGAGGTGGCGAGGGTGTATCCGGTGTAGGTGGTCAGGGAACTGGAGTTACACAAATCGGTTGTCTCACTTTACTCCCTCGCCTGGTATGCAGGAGGTCGTGCATTCGATGCCAACCCTGACACCTGCCTGTATTTTTTGAGTTTGCATGTTCTCCCCATGGTCGTGTGGATTTTTTTTTCCGGGTCCTCCGGCTGTTCCCTTCACATTTAGAAACATGCATTTGAAGTGTTTGCCTGCTTTACATTTCCACGCGATGATGAGCCACTTCGTTGAGCTATCGTTTGTGGCCAGGTCGCGTCTAAAAAAGAGCTGTGTAGCTCAGTGGACTTGACCTCGTAAAATAAAAAAAATAGTTAAATAGTTGTCATAGTTTCTAATAGAAATCTTGGCGTGCGCATTGCATCCTAACTGCGTTGCAGCCGGAGAGAAAAAATGCTATTAAAGTGAGGAGGCAAAGAAGTTGAGGGAACTTTGCGAGTGACCTCGGTGTGATGCTACTGTGGAGGCATCTGTGGTTGTACCGTGCGATAACCCTCCGGTGCGTTCCCACATTTTACCGCGAGTCGTCCGGTACGACGTCCGACGTTTCGGTCCGCGTGCCCGGGGTTGCTTCTTCCGCGACCGAATTCGTGAGGCGCTCAACGTCGCAGGAGGAGGACATTGCTCCGCCAAAGACTGCGTGGCATGACCTGAAAACGCATAGCGATGCCCATAGACTCACGCAGAGACCCATAGACTCGCGCAGAGACCCATAGACTCATGCAGAGACCCATAGGCTCACGCAGAGACCCATAGACTCGCGCAGAGACCCATAGGCTCGCGCAGAGACCCATAGCTTGTTGTCCTGCCCCCACACCTGTGATTTGCATGGTTGGCCACTTACGGTGCGAAAAAAGTTCAACATACTGGACATGCACCTCCGGTTTGTACGAGTCGATGCTCACCCGAATGAGATTGCAACCAAAGTTTCGGAGGGGGAAACAGGGCACCTAGATATTTAACAGCACCTACCCCCCTCGCATCCTACTTTTCACCTTCCCCCTCTCACCTCCGATTGGCTACGTGACGGTGCGAAAGAAGTTCAACGTTACGTACGTAATGTAACTGCTTCACGACGGCCGGTCCCGAATCGCGGTGCAGGTGCCGGCTTATCCGTCGCATTCTGTGCCAGCAGCTATACACGCGGCGGTATCTCTCACTGGTGCTAGTTGACGGAGCGCGCCGCATGAAGGTTACCGCGCGCTCGGCGGCGTTTTTGCGGTTTTTCGATTTTTTGACACGTGAATGAAGGGACGGAAAGCGCGCTTCAGTGGCAAGACACCTGGCCGCGTCGGGTTAATCCAGGTGAAAGCAAAATCCGTGCGAGCCGAGGGGTTAGCCAGCGTGGCCCACGACTCTCGCGGTGCTTGCTTCGCGCTGGAATCTAGAGTACGTCGTCAAAGTCTTGAGCGTTAGAAGCTATAAAACTTTACATTTTTTTATTATCTTCTTGGTTCTTTCGGTAAAGTCACGTAGAAGGGACATAATAAAATAAATATAACATAATAAAATAATTCTCACGACGTTTCGGCCACAACGCAAGCAGCCATCCTCAGGTGAAGAACAGGTCTGACGCTGTCTTTCCGACAGACCTGTTCTTCACCTGAGGACGGATGCTTGCGTTGTGGCAGAAACGTCGTGAGAATTATTTTATTATGTTTTATTTTTATTATTTTATTTTTTCCCTTCTACGTGACTTTACCGAAAGAACCAAGAAGATGAATTCCTGCAGTCGCGAAAGCTTTAAATCGAAATTTTTTATTAAACCAAGGAAGGCTCGCTTAGCTATGAAGCTCTTTATTCAGAAGCAACCTCGCCACAAATGATAACACAACGAAGTGGCTGATCACCATGTGGACCTTTATAGCAGCCAAATTACTCTAAACGCATGTTGTTTCTAAATGTGGAGGGAAAAACCGAAGGACCCAGAGAAAAAGCCACGGGACCACGGGGAGAGAGAGACACACAGACTCTAAATACACAGCAGGCATCAGGGTCAGGATCGAACCCACGACCTCCTCCATACCAGGCGAGGTAGTATTTGCGATTGTGTTTTAAGTTTTTTTTATATACATTGCAAAATTGCGGTATGGCACGGTTGTTTTTTTTATTAACAGTAATCCATTTTACGGAGAATACTTTAAGCAGTAATAACAGGAAACGTCGCCATTGTTCACGTTCTACTTTGTTGCGACGGAGCGCCTCTTCGAAGCCAAAAATGGGTTTTGTCCATTTCGTGAGGCATTGGCGTTTGAAAGGGAAGCTTATGGCTTGCACTCCCTCCGGCAGCGACTGAGTAAACAGCTCTGAGAACCTGGGTTTAATCCCGGCCACTGCTTTGCGTGAATCGATGGCCCTCCAGCAGAAGGTTTGATTGCAGCTTGGAGGGTCTTGCTCAACTGCAGGCAAACTGCACAGTGTCTGGCCAGTTGAGACGTCCATTTGTGATTTGGTGTCATTACCACCCTTGAAAGGTGAAACTGAAATGAGAAGATTTAAGAATTGTGCTTTAGCCATTGACAGAACCTGTTTGAACATTGGCAACCACCCACCTCATGCTGGTAATGTCCATTTCAATTGCTGCAAAGAAATGCCTAGATCAGGGGTCGGCAACCTACGGCTCCGGAGCCGCATGCGGCTCTTTACGGGCTGCTTCTTGACGATATGTACGTATGTACTCAGATGCATTGCGGCTCTTGAAATACTGAATTTTGTACCAAATTGGAAAGAAATGGCTCTTCTTGTTATTTTGGTTGCCGACCCCTGGCCTAGATAGTCGTTTTGGTTTACAACTTCCTGTAAACGGTGGCTTTAACTCGTGAGTTAAAATCCTCCACTCCTCTTGAAAATTGTTGTTTAAAAGACACCGCTATTGTTAACATATCGTACATTCTGTACAAAGGAGCATTTTTTAAATGTGAACATACCTATGTTTTGTTTGGGCGAATGTACAGAATTCACAAGTGTGTGTATGTATGTTGAACTTCTTTCGCACCGTACATAGCCAGCCGTGCTAATCAGAGGTGCGAGGGAAGGACAACAAACTAAACACAAAAAGCAGTTCTAAAGAAATGAGTTTTCAACATTTTTCAATCTAGATTTAAAAGTGCACTGTGTAGAACTATGCGGCGCGTGCGTAGCGCAGGTGGCAGAGATAACGCAGCGTGTACCGTGCCTGCCACACGCGTTGCGCTTCACAAACGTGGATGCACGTGTGTGCTGCGTGTTGCCCATTGTGAGCGGTGGCCTCGGTGGAGCGTGCTCTGCTGTGCGCTAGACTCGCAGCGCTTGCGAACAAAACCGTCTCATCTCAACCGTAATGCTCCGAGACAAGTAGAGTCTGCAGGTACCTTAGGCAGAAAACAAACATATTAAAACCATCAGGGTCTGAGAAAAGTTTGGGCGTTTTCTATCCCCGTAAGTAGTTCACAAGCGTCCCGCGATGCCAGTGCTGTCCACGTGAGATTTCACTCATTAAAACGTATCCTTAGCATTACGAAACTCATCAATACGGCTCATTCTTAAGCGCGTATTTGTTTTTTGCACCGTTTGAACCCTGCGCAACTGCCAATATCCCATTTATACCGTCGTCGCGTCAACCCGCGCGTTGGCTTCCGCAGGTATTCCCAGGAGAGCAAGCGCGCCAGTCTGGGCGCCTCCTACGACACTTCCACGCGCATTGGCGGCGGCAACGGAATGGCGATGCCGGGCGGCCCCTCGTCACTCCAGGACCCTCGGCTCGCCGGCAGCCCTCGCTCCAGCCTGGGCCTGCAGCCGTCCGATCATCCTCACGGCCTGCCTAGCCCGCGCGGCTCCTACACGGGCCCGTTCGACAAGTACGCCAGCCCGCGCTCCAGCCTCGTGCTGGCACCGGGCTCTCTGTACGCGAGCCAGCGCGACGACGCGGCGGGCGCGGCCCCCGGCAGCGCCCGTTCCAGCCTGGGTTACGGCGGCGAGCTGCCGGCCAGCCCGCGCGCCAGCCTCATCGGTCACTCCGCGGAAGCGGCGGGTGGTGCGGCCGCCGCTGTTGCCGCGGCCGCGGCGGCCGCGGCTGCTGCGGTGACGGTCGGCGGCAGCAACCGCACGAGCGGGATCAGCATGGGCTATGACGACCGTTGCCCCGCGATGAGCCCGCGCTCCAGCACGGGCAGCCAGTACTCGCACGCTGTCAGCCCGCGCGAGAGCTACACCAACTACACGGGCGACTTCGACGCCTTCCGCGTGCCGCACGGCCTCCACGCGGGTGCCGGACACGTGGGTCTGCAGCAGCTGCAGCAGCAGCACCAGCAGTACCAGCAGCAGTACCAGCAGCAGCACCAGCAGCAACAGTACCAGCACCCGTTCCACGCCGTGGTCAGCCCGCGCTCAAGTCTGTCGAGCCACAGCTCGCGCAGTTCCCGGGGTTCTGGCGCCGGCTACCCCGAGCTGCAGCTGCCATCACCGCGCTCCTCGCTGGGCCACGAGGAGGCGGTGCCCGTTCCCGTGGAGACGGCGCAGATGCTGGCGTGCACGCCGTTCAGCCAGCAGAAGGCCTACGCCGCCCACCCGCTCACGATGTCAGGTACCGACGGAGCCGCCCCGCGTGCTGTGGCCACTGTGACGCCGGTGGGGAAAATGAAAGGCGCGAGGTCTTGAGCAAGTGAACGAGTGAATGCGTACGTTCATAAGAATTCTCACAAGGTGATGGTCCGAAGGTTACCGAGTGACTCAGAGGTCAAGAGCGTCGAGCTGGCACCGATAAATAAGGGTCCTGGCTTTGAATTCAGGCAGCTGTGCCTGTGATTAAACCGGCTTCTCAACTGTAGCGAATGTGATGTTCATAGCTCGGTTGCCAATAACCGCACAACAACAACAAAAAATCCATTGCTTAAAATTGGTTCTGCTCTTACTTTAGTAAAAAAAAATCCAGCTCTCTGAGAGTTAAAATATCAGTTTGTTGACGAGTGGGGTGAGAAGATGCTGTTCTCTATTGTGTGAACCAGAGGTCACTTGAAGGGATTTCAGAGGCAGCTCTAGGGTGTCCGCTTTCGCAGGCCGTTATCTCACTTGAAGAGTTTTTGCGCTGCTTTGTGAGATCCGAATGGGTACTTTGTCTCTTGATTTGATGCCGATTAGCGCAATTGCCATTCAACTGGAGAAAAATTACCAAAAACAAACCCCCCTTTTCCCTTCCAAGCAAAACACATGGCAAATAGCCGACTGTGGCACAACGTTTGCTATGTGCCGTCACGAATCGCAGGGAATTAAATTATAAAAAAAACCCATTGGGTTCCATCGGTCTAAGGGCTGTGGTGGAATCGGCTTGGACGTGGATCGTAACCTTCGTGCAGTGCACGCTGCGTGGACCCCTCGTGGCACCTGTGAGTCACTTGGGACCCCTCCTCTGGCACGTCCCACAGATCACTCGGGGCCCCTTTGTCTGCTTCCCTCCTTTGTGACGTGCGAGAGGCCTCCTGCCTTGCATTGTTTCTGCACGACCCCGTCACGTAGTGGCCAGCCGTCAGTAAATTACCGATGGGCATTTCCTTTCTCGCAACGCTCGCGTGCCACGCGTGTCCGAACGAGTTCCCACCTGCAACTGCGCATTACGATCGGAGGAGACGGCATATCACAACCGACATAGTACTGCCCGTAGACTCAACATTGCCCCCCATGGACTCAATACTGCCCGTAGACTCAACACTGCCCATGGACTCAACACTGCCCGCAGACTTAACACTGCCCGTAGACTTAACACTGCCCGTAGACTCAACACTGCCCGTAGACTCAACATTGCCCATAGACTCAACACTGCCCGTAGACTCAACACTGCCCGTGGACTCAACACTGCCCATGGACTCAACACTGCCCGTAGACTCAACACTGCCCATGGACTCAACGCTGCCCATGGACTCAACGCTACCCATAGACTCAACACCGCCCATAGACTCAACACCGCCCATAGACTCAAGACCGCCCATAGACTCAACACTGCACCATAGACTCAACACTGCCCATATACTCAACACTGCCCATATACTCAACACTACCCATAGACTCAACACCGCCCATAGACTCAACACCGCCCATAGACTCAAGACTGCCCATAGACTCAACACTGCCCATAGACTCAACACTGCCCATAGACTCAACACCGCCCATAGATTCAAGACTGCCCATAGACTCAAGACTGCCCATAGACTCAACACCGCCCATAGACTCAACACCGCCCATAGACTCAACCACCGCCCATGGACTCAACACTACCCATAGTTTGTTGTCCTTCCCCCGCACCTCCGATTCGCACAGTTGGCTTACGTACAGTGCGAAGGAAGTTCAACATACATGCTTTTGACTACCGCTATTACCACGTGTGATCAACCCTCTAGATGACGATGTTCAACTTGGACCATTTTCTATTTGCTGCCGTCGTTTCCATAGCGCTGTCGATCTTTACGTAACATGCAGTCTGCGCGCACAGTGGACGACACGTTCAGAGAAGCTTTGTAACGCCTTCCTTCCACTGCGCGCATTGCAAGCATGCCTTGAAATAATACACGCGCTTGTATGTGTGTGTGTGCGCGTGCGTGTCTCTGTGCACCACGCATAAAATGCTTAGTGTTCACAAGTGTAGAACTATGCGGCGCGTTGTAGCGCAAGTGGCAGAGATAACGCAGCGTGTACCGTGCCTGCCGGTTGCACTTCACAAACGTGGATGGGTGTGTGTGTGTGTGTGCTGCGCACTGCCCACTGTGAAGCGGTGCGCTTGGTACCTCGCCTGGTATACAGGAGGTTGTGGGTTCGATCCCGACACTGACGCCTGCTGTATATTTTGAGTTTGCATGGTCTCCCTGTGGTCGCTTGAATTTTTCTCGGGATTCTCCTGTTTTTCCCTCCACATTCATAATCAACATCACGCGTTTAGAGTATTTGGCTGCTATTTATTTTCATGCGATGATAATTCACTTCGTTGAGCTATCATTTGTGGCCAGGTTGCTTCTCAAAAATACCTATTGTGGTTCAGTGGGCTTTACTGGTAAAATAAAAAAATTTTATTGAGTAAAAAAAAATGTAGTTTTTTTATTTTAGTTGACCATCTCATCTCAACCGTGATGTGCTAAACGACACACATAGAGGCTGCAAGTAACGTAGACCAAAAAAGACCTTATCGGTGAAGTTTTGGGCAACAGCCCTTCTTCATATGTAATTTCCTCTTTCGGATAGCGTTGTTGTGATTGCGCACCACTGCCAACAGCGGCAGCAGTGTCGCCCGCTGATTTAAAGAGGCGTTTGGAAGCTAACCCCCTCTCCAGGTCACAGTCTCATCGTGGCGGAGGAAAGATACTGGAGGGCACTAAGCTTATCCTGTTCCTCACCGCAGCATCGCAAATGTTGCGCACGCAACATTTCGATAGGCCTAGTGGAAGTCTCCACCCACCATCGTGCAGGTTACGGTAGCGGTGCGCGTATCACTCGCCCCCCCCCACCAACCATACGACTCGCCATCCCAAGATGTCTGGGCATTTCCTTCAGATTTATTCGTCACGTCTTAGTGCCGAAGGATGAGTTGCACGGCGGTCATTCCTCGCAGCCGCGCGTTGCGTAGGCATGGCCCCGGCGCTGCGTCACAAACAGGATGTGGTGGGAGCTTCCCTCGCACTGATAAGCCTGGCCAAAGATTATCACCCACGTGGACTCACTTTGAGGAACTTGTGTCCTACATATTTTTTGTTATCAGCCAGAGCCACCACTCACGTCATCACAGACCATGTTAAATTGGATGTAAACTCGTTATTATCATCTCCCACTCATCTGATGAGCACGGTTGGCTACGTACTGTGCGAAATAAGCTCAACACACACACGTACATTAAGCTGGTTTTACCAGGGAAATCCTCATTGAGTCTCAAAACTCATTTTCAGGAGGGGCCTGCCAAATGAGTTTGGCGGTAATAGGCCGATGTTGCCGTTTGTAATCCTGATTGAAGAATTTGCAGGTAATTTTTCAGCATGAGGATGTTTGGCCAAATATCAGTTACGTTGTGTGTTTTCAGCTTAGCATTTTTGGTTGTTGGAGAGAATGATGGATAATACTAAATATAAACATACCTCGGTTCTTATGTTCTCGCGTACGAATAACACGTTTGTTCAGTCATCCCGCCCATTGGGGTTTTCAGTACCGAAAACATCGAGCATCAGCATTCGTTCGAAGCAAGAAAACTCCCGAATGAGTTTTGACCCTCTGGGTCTCAGTTTCATTTATTTGGTATAGCCCTGTGAGCCATTTGGCTCTTGAATCGGGTGCAACCGCAACAAACAAAAAACAAAAACATGAACAAGAAAACATCTTAAAGTGACTATGCGCAGACAGAAAAATCCAGGAAAAAACTGCAAAGTATTCCAGAAAAAAAGCACCGTACACCAACAGACTTGTTAAACGAATGTTGCTGGACCAGCCAGGGTTAGGGTTAGGATGTTATCGGTGATGTGCGTTGATTATTTTCTCACTGATGTTGGAAGCGGCTGCCTACGACAAAGTTGCCCGGATTGGGCTCGCGTCTCGGAAGCCGTTCTGAATTATCACCGTGATTTCGGTTTGTGCGTGACACCTTGCACTTTGCGGGCAAGTTTTAAAGCATTTCAGTCGCGTGCTGTAGGTTTAGGTTTTTGTTGTTTTCGGCGTGGAAGAGTAGGCCAAACACCCTCTCTGGAGCTCATCTCGAGCGGGAGGATCTTCTGACAGCAGTGGCGTGTGCAAGCGGTTGCAGGACTGCACCTTTAACTGTAGATTTACAAAACCCTTTGGTGCGCCATTTGTTTGTCGATGCTGAAGAATGCGGATGATGTAAAGTTGAACTTGAAATTACTCTTTGGGTCACAGAGACCTTTGCAGCCTTGCCGGCGTTCTCATCGACAGCAGGTCCAGTCCAACGTCCAGGTGACTCTTGCAAATGAGACTCGTCCTGTTCTCTTTGCGTTTGCAGGCGGTCAAACAAAAGAAACTTGAAAGTTGCGAATCTCGTTTTGTTTATTCCCTCCGCCACCTTAATGTAGTTGGCCGCCTCGAGGGGGCGCAAGGCCCCACCCCTCTCCTCGCAGGGTTACAGCTCCTTTGTCTTCGATCAGATTTGCAGATCTTCTTCTTTCGACGCAGAGCAACAACTGCAACGTTACATTCAGGTGGTCAAGCCAGACGGACGACCGTGCCCGGAGCAGCGGTGCGATGTGTCGCCGCGATTCCTCCTTCGTATATTTGTGGATCAGACATCGAGTCGTTCCGGATGACCAACGGTCGCACCGCTCCTGGAGAGTTTTTAATTTTCCATTTGTGCATCGGGTATCTGCATCTGCTGCCATGGTTTGTGCGGTGGATGCGAGTGGAAGATGGCAGCCTTGTAGTAGATTTATTCTTTTCATTATGCCTTCCACCATCCAACAAGATTGTCACATAATCAACGATTTTTGGGTTTAGATCGCGTTTATTTATAAATGTGTCGTAACCCTCCACCACCCGACACGGCCAATCAGTAAAAATGTGTCACGTTGACAAAGACAAATAGTTCACTGCTTTAGCCCACCGGTGTGTTGAAGCAACAACATTTACAATTTGAGTACGACGTTTCGCTGGTAATTGCAATCAGCATCATCGGGCAATTCGCCAGAATGGTGAGGCTCTCCTGTGTCTCCCGTTCTTATATAGAGCAGCAGCAGGGTGACGTCATCATTAACTCATTAACTCATCAGGTGCAAAGATTCAAGGGGGGAGTGATTGTAATTATATACTAGATTAGTAATCAGGCTATTGTTACGATACATTTATAAATAAACGCGATCTAAACCCAAAAATCGTTGATTATGAATAACATTGGTCGCGAAAGCCTACGTGTTAAAAAGATTGTCACATTTGCAATGATACGGTTTAGGAACGTCGCAGGTTCATGTTCAATGCAGTCATGAAAAGTCTTCGGTCTTAAACCATCGGTCAGAATTTTCTTGCGATATTGCAACATATAAATAACATCTTTTAAAACGTGACAATCTTGTTGGGTGGTGAGCAGGGGGGGGTTAAATGGCAAAGAATTTTGGAATAAAACTACTGCCACGTGGCCTAACCCTGTTAAGGGATATGGATAACATCGGCTCATATTTGCCCAGAGTTTTCTGGTACCACATGGAGAAGAACAAACACAGGAAACATCGACTATTTTCACATCACTACTGTATTCACAACTATTTTTAGCCATACACGTTGTTTGTGCAGACAAATGTATAAAAGAAAACCCATGTAACACCACACACACGTACGCACACAGTTAGAGTTGCGGTGAGCTTATAACCGTTACAGCAGTCGGTTCCGCGTGCATGCAGACGTAATTAAGAGGTTTTCCTGTACTTGCACTCGCCGATAAAGATCGTTAAACGCACCGAGGAGGGGAGGGGGAGGGACGTGGCTGTTTTTTCACCGTGCAGGCTGTTGGAATGTTCTTGCGTCACGGTTATTTTCGCCATCGCGGCGCCCTTTTTGGATGCTTTGGTAAAATAATTTTACGCTCGCGACCGAAGGGCCGAGATGTCCACAAAGACAGAAGTGCGGGAGTTCCCGCACGGAAGAAGAGGCTTTTGGGGCTACATTTTTCGCTCTCCCTGTCGGTATAGGGCCAGGGGTCGGCAGCCAAAATAACAAGAAGAGACATTTTTTTCCGAATTCGGTTTAAAAAAAAAAACTCGAGCCCCGAAGCGCGTGTGCTCAATACGAGGCGGCGTGGGTCCTCAATAAATGTATTAACGGTCACGAAGCAGCAGCCCTTATAGGGTTCGGCAACCTGTGGAGCCGCAGCCGCAGATTGCCGACCCCTGGTATAGGGCGTGGTGGGTCAGTGGGGTGAGAAATGGCTTGAACAAGGGATATGAGCAATGGTGATGATGGCTGGAAAGGTACGCTCTGTTAAAAATAATAGTAACAGATTTACCCAGGAAAGTCTCATTTACCGTAGTCCAGCGTTGTGTTTTCATATTCAGATTTACTTGGCCGACCAACGGGTTTTCATACATGTGAGAGCGGATCGGAGCACCCGGAGAAAACCCCTCTCGTGCGAGGGGGCAACACTCTATCCCATACAAACAGGACAGGAGATTGGTCCGCACTGGCTGTACCGCCTTGTTCTCGAGGAGGCAGGCGACGGCACCTCATCGACGCCTACGGGATGGGAGTTTCGCAACATCTGTGTGTCACGATCCACTAACCCTCACCGCTGCCTCCGCAGCGCCGGGTTTCAGGTGGCCACATGCGGTGTAGCCACCGCCGCCACCACCACCACCAAACACCGCCCGGCTGTGGCGAGTTGAAGCATTGTGATGGCAAACGGAGGAAGTAAGCAGCTGCATGCTTGTGTGATGTCACAGGGTTTCTTAGAGCCATCGCCTGGTGTTATTTCTACTTAGCCGTGTCACGTCCGCGCACAGGAGAGACATTGTTTGATTACCTTGATTACGTAACCGTTTTGTTTCGTTGGACTTTAGGCCGCTGGTATTTTTCCATCCCTTAACAATTTATATTATTTTGCAAAAAACTTAAAAAAGTCTCCTTGGTACACAAAGGAACACTTTATCACCAGGTGCCATGTTTCGGCCCTGGCGTGTGGAATAAAAAAAAAAAACTGGAGGAGCGACAACGATACAATCGTTGAATGTTAAAATTGTTAACTGTAGCCTCTGACCGATTATGAAACATTCGCTGATAAACATGCAATGGAAATATTCACGACGCGGTAAGCTTTTCGTATTTATTCCCCCTCCGCCGGACAAGTTTAGTTTGCGTGGTAAAAAAAGTTGAACGTGCCTCTGAACTCTGACGTGCGATTGGATGTGATGTCTGCTTACCCACAATCCCCTGCGGTTTACGTGAACCAGCATGGGCTTGCGTGTCGAGAAGCAAAACACACTTGTCTGGTCGTGCTTTGGACCTTGGCAGATGAAAATGCCGGACGGTTTACCCTCCTTGTACGTGCGTTGTCCGGATAGGTGGCTCATCTTCGAGGCCACCTTGTATTGTTGGCACTGCTAAGGGAGCTTGGCCACTGGTGTGTCTCATTAGCTGTCTTTTGACAGCTGGTAGATTTAATGGCGGTGTTTTACAACTTCTACGTGTGTATGTTGGACTTGCTTCGCGCTGTACGTAGCCAACCTTACGTAGATTTGCGCCCCCCCCCCCCGAAAGCAATTTGATGAATCATCACGATTTAGGATCGGGATTCTAATCCAATAATCGAAATTGTATTCAACGTAGCGGCCACGAGTGGCTGCAGGGGTCGCGTGAACTCATTTGTACGTGTGGTTCGATGCATGGAATAGTTAAAGGTGCAGCCTTGCAACGGCTTCCTTCTGGCAGGAGGGGCCATTGCATGAGAGTGCCCATTTTGTGCTTGGTGGATGGAGGTGGGCGGCGATTGTTAAGAAACTTCCACGGTGGCTAGGATATGTATTTGGAGTTTGTGTGTTCTCTCTCTGTGGTCGCGTGGGTTTTTCTCCAGGACCTCTGGTTTTTCCCTCCACATTTATAAACATGTTTTTAAGAGTATTTAACTGCCCTAAATTTCCATTTGATGATACGCCTCTTCATTGAGGTATCGTTTGTGGCCAGGTCGCTTCCAAAAAAGAGCTATATAGCTCAGCAGGGCCTTACCTGCTAAAATAAAAAATTGTTCATAGTTCATAACTGCCTCGCCAGACGTTTGAAACCGGTGACCTCTGAACCGCAAGTCCATTGTGGCTCACCAGGGCAGCACCGCGGCCACAGCATCCTCGATGGCATGCACCTTGAGCTCATCGATCAAATGTCAAACGACGAATGAAAGCAAACATAACGCCTACATCTTTCAGGCCGTCACGTTCAAAGCAACGTTCCACTTTGACGACGCTCGTCGAAAAAATTTCGGAGCTCGTGAACCAAAACTTGCGGGTATAGCACTCGGTTGCAACAAAACGTTCTGAATGTGTACATTTTTCAATACGTTTAATTTTAATGTACCTTCCCAACCTACTTGGCCCTGAACCTTACCTGGGCCCGTCTCTAGACCTCCCGGAGTACAACAACGTTGTAAATGTGCCATTTTACCCGCGGAGGAGATAAGACGACGGATTATTAGCCGGCGCGGGGCTGCCCCCAGGACACAGATGCGGCAAGCATTTTAGTGTCATGGCAGCGTGGTTAGTGCGGCATATTTGACTTGTTTATGGCCCGCGGGGTGAGTGCATGCGCAGGTGCGAGCGCCGATCTGACGTGGACGCCGTTGTTTCTGGGTCCCGCTTACGCCGCCGTTCTGTCGTTAAAGCTGCACGTGCGCGGCGTTGCAGCTGCCTCTCCGGTCGGATTGCCCCGTGCCAAAGGAAAGCTACCGCGGCGACCGCCGCCCCCGCCGATTCGTGTTGCATGTGAAGCCACCTGCAGTGAGCTGGCAAAGCAACGGGGCGGGATAGAGGCGCGATTCCTGCCGCGTCGTCCTCACCGCGACGCCGACGATGCGGTGGTGCTCTCGGGCATTTTCAAATTCCCCACCTTGAGTTACTGTGACGAGATGTTAACCACCTCGCCTGGTATGCGGTAGGTCATGTGTTCGATCCCAACCCTGTGACCGCCGTTGTATATTGGGAGTTTGCGTGTGTCTCTCTCTCCCCGTGTTCCGGTGGATTTTTCTCCGGGGTCGTCCGGTTTTTTCCCCTCCGCATTTAGAATCGACATCACGCGTTTATAGTATTTGGCTGCTGTAAATTTCCACATGATAAGCCACTTCGTTGAGCTATCATTTGTGGCCAGGTCACTTCTGAAAAAGAGCTACATAGCTTAGTGGGCCTTATCTGGTAAAATAAAAAGTTTAGTTTAAGTAAAAAACTGTTTAGTTTTTAGTTTAGATGACCGTCTGATCTATGGTGGAGGCTGCGGTGTGCAGTGGTTTGCGCGCCATGCGATGATTTCCTATGGTGCCCCATGTCTCTCCGTGTTACAAAACACTGTTGACTTCTCCCGCAGAGTAGGTACGAATTTTATCGACCCTGGAGGGATGATAGGCTGAGTCAACCCCCAACTAGAGACAAGATACAGTATCATTATTATTATCATTTTAAAACTTAGCACGTGGCTCCGACTGGTAAGAGTCGCCGACGGGCGTGGATCACGCCGTGCCCGATGGTATTTGATGGAGCGATCGTGGATCACTCGGCGATTATTAAAAATAAGTTAAGGCCATATTTTGTTGAGTGGGATGATTTATAATGGGCGGCCTGCACTGCTGCTTTGGGAGCGTGTTTATATTTGAGTGTGCGCTTGGCTGTGAAGGCTGCTGCTGCTTTTGGGGGGGACCTCCCGCGGCGATGTTGACTGCTGTCTGGGGTCTCCGTGTGTGCGTGTGTGTGGTTAGGGTCTTGGTGCGTGTGTGGTTAGGGTCTTGGTGTGCGTGTGTGGTTAGGGTCTTGGTGCGTGTGTGGTTAGGGTCTTGGTGTGTGTGTGGTTAGGGTCTTGGTGTGTGTGTGGTTAGGGTCTTGGTGTGTGTGTGGTTAGGGTCTTGGTGTGTGTGTGGTTAGGGTCTTGGTGTGTGTGTGGTTAGGGTCTTGGTGTGTGTGTGGTTAGGGTCTTGGTGCGTGTGTGGTTAGGGTCTTGGTGTGTGTGTGGTTAGGGTCTTGGTGTGTGTGTGGTTAGGGTCTTGGTGTGTGTGTGGTTAGGGTCTTGGTGTGTGTGTGGTTAGGGTCTTGGTGTGTGTGTGGTTAGGGTCTTGGTGTGTGTGTGGTTAGGGTCTTGGTGCGTGTGTGGTTAGGGTCTTGGTGTGTGTGTGGTTAGGGTCTTGGTGCGTGTGTGGTTAGGGTCTTGGTGTGTGTGTGGTTAGGGTCTTGGTGTGTGTGTGGTTAGGGTCTTGGTGTGTGTGTGGTTAGGGTCTTGGTGTGTGTGTGGTTAGGGTCTTGGTGTGTGTGTGGTTAGGGTCTTGGTGCGTGTGTGGTTAGGGTCTTGGTGGTGTGTGGTTAGGGTCTTGGTGGTGTGTTTAGGGTCTTGGTGGTGCGTATGGTTAGGGTCTTGGTGTGTGTGTGGTTAGGGTCTTGCTGTGTGTGTGGTTATGGTCTTGGTGTGTGTGTGGTTAGGGTCTTGGTGCGTATGGTTAGGGTCTTGGTGCGTGTGTGGTTAGGGTCTTGGTGCGCGTGTGTTTAGGGTCTTGGTGTGTGTGTGGTTAGGGTCTTGGTGCGTATGGTCAGGGTCTTGGTGTGTGTGTGGTTAGGGTCTTGGTGTGTGTGTGGTTAGGGTCTTGGTGTGTGTGTGGTTAGGGTCTTGGTGCGTGTGTGGTTAGGGTCTTGGTGCGCGTGTGTTTAGGGTCTTGGTGGTGTGTGGTTAGGGTCTTGGTGTGCGTGTGGTTAGGGTCTTGGTGTGCGTGTGGTTAGGGTCTTGGCGCGTGTGTGGTTAGGGTCTTGGTGGTGTGTGGTTAGGGTCTTGGTGTGTGTGTGTGGTTAGGGTCTTGGTGTGTGTGTGTGGTTAGGGTCTTGGTGTGTGTGTGTGGTTAGGGTCTTGGTATGTGTGTGTTTAGGGTCTTGGTGTGTGTGTGTTTAGCGTCTTGGTGTGTGTGTGGTTAGGGTCTTGGTGTGTGTGTGATTTGGGTCTTGGTGGTGCGTGGTTAGGGTCTTGGTGGTGCGTGTGGCTGGGCTCTTGGTCGTGCGTGTGGCTGGGCTCCTGGTGGCGCGTGTGGCTGTGTTTCCCCGTGCATGCTGCCGGGCTGGGACGCACGGGTGGACGTGTGTGGAAAGGAAAGCAGATGCAGATTGCGGGGATAGATGTAGGTCAGTGTGAGCTGGGAGGCAGTGCAGGGCGGACGGGCTGGCTGGAAGACGCACAGAGCGGAGACTCTGGCGACGCGGGCCGACTCTGCCAAGGCGCGGGCGGACGCACGCTGGGCTGAGATGCGTGCCAAGCTGAGACGTGGGGGCCCGACCGGCAAAGTCCGTGAACACAAAAGGGGAATGCAGGCCAAACCGGTGCGGGACAAAAAAACGCAACCATCTGCAGGGCTGGCTTTCTGATCCAGAGAGATGCAGGCAGATATTAAACCGCGTTGTGTTTTGATGTGGCTGGGTGGCCCAAAGGTCAGAGCACTGAGTCGGTGCTATTGAGATCCTGGGTTTGAGTCAGGATGTCGGCTGCCGAACGGTTGATTAAACCAGGCCCTCAAAGTTGTGCGGAGATTTTAATGGTCTCAGATTGAATTTCGATTTAAAGCTTTCGTGACTGCAGGGATTCATCTTCTTGGTTTTTTCGGTAAAGTCACATTCTATGGTCTCAGATTGGTTGCTTATGACCGCTAGCGCACAAACGCATGTCATTTTTTTTCTTTTTCCGCCTCCGGCTGCTTAGAAGTTTCGGTTTCTTATACATGCTGTAAGTAATCTTTGCTGGCCACCGCAAGGTGTGCTCCACGTGTTGGGTGAAGGTGTCCTTTCGAAGGGCCCTCTGGAGTAGTTCTGCGACGTCCTCTTCCGGACTCATTTCATTGTTGTTACAGGACGGTGTAGTGTTACCCCACAGAGTTTTGAATGGGGATGCCTTCATCCAATGACACGACGCCAAGAGCACAATTGTAATATACGGTTGAACTAAATAATAACTTTATTTCAGTGAAAGATGCAGCCAATATACGGTTGGCTACGTACGGTGCGAAAGAAATTCAACATACACACGAAACCATGGAACACTTACGAGGATGAACGGTGCACGACATAGCAAACGAGACGCACGATAATAATGATCGTCACAATTGCATCGGCTTCTTCTTTTTCTTTCATATGGCATGTAAGCTACAGTTTGTGTAGATGTCATAGTTGAATGTCAAGGTCCTTCAACTGATCCAAGGCAGCAGTAGACTCTGTACGGATTGCAGCAATACCGCCAGGGTATGCATGGGTCACGCGCTCGTTGGTGATGCGTTTGAAGCTTTGGCCTTTACCACAGTCGCAGTTTGGCGATTCTTTTATTTTTCCGTCGATGGAACACCGTGTACTCACATCTCCCGTGCTGCGTCCGAGCCGCGGTTCAGCGTGGGGTCCACAGCCATCGTGAGAGAGAGAATCCCGGCACTTGGACGGTCGGGTCCTCAACGATGTTTTTTGTTTGCCACTTTCGTAGCCCGTCCACCGCCCTTGAGACCGTCGAGTGCCGGCTGACTGAAAATGTGCAGCGCTGGGGGGTTTTACTTTAGCCGGGCGTGAC
This sequence comes from Lethenteron reissneri, assembly GCF_015708825.2. Lineage (NCBI taxonomy): Eukaryota > Metazoa > Chordata > Hyperoartia > Petromyzontiformes > Petromyzontidae > Lethenteron > Lethenteron reissneri. The sequence goes on along the minus strand of NC_083830.1, from coordinate 5,027,776 downwards.
CCCTGTGCCCGTTGCCGTGAACTCCTGAAAATACCGCACGCTCCGCGCTCGGTTCGAGTGAGCTGGAGCCGAGCGTGGCAACGTTCACGCCACATGATTGTGGCCGGGATTAAGGGTGTGTCAAGGTACATTTCCCAATGTACTACATTGCTTTGTGCTTCATCATCATCATCATCGTCGTCATCAAAACAAGTCAGAAGTGATTTCCTGCCCAGATGAGCATTCAGGCCACAATGCTCATCTCCTGTTTATAGCCCCTGGGCCCGGGCGGTGTAAATTACACATTCCTATGTTGGGGGCCGAGTCTTATCCACGGGACAAACGCACTGGTTGACTTTCCCGCAAAGTGGGCGGCCATTCAAATGTCACGTGAGACTGAAAATGTGCAGTGGGTTTATAAAGGTGGTGTGTGGCTTTAGAAGGATAAGGGGAGATCTCGGAGAGCGGGAGCACGAGAGAGAGAGGAGGAGGAGGGGGACGTAGGGGCTGGTTCGGGCAGCATCACAAGCTTCAATGCTTCCGTGGCCAGGCAAGCCCAGCAGGGCCTACCGTGGCAGAGTCAGCTGCTTGTCCTTACGTGGAGGATGATAGAACTTCTCTCCATTTCCGCCGTGACCAACATGCCGGATGCCTCCTTATAAATAGCGAGGAAAGACCACACACGGCGGAGAAGATGGTGGAAACGATTCAGTTCCTTTTCAGGAATATATTGTCGTGAGCGCCAAAGATGGCGAGATGAAGAGCGGTCCGAGGTGCGTTTTTGCCGATCGTATCGACGCGCGGTCTAAGGGCGGTTTCTCTTCGGAGAGCGCGCAAGGCCGCAGTAATGCGCGTGGCGGGTCGTGCCGTGCGACGGCGGAGCGTCGCGTAACAGGGCGGGCCGTCGAGCAGGCCGAGCGTGGCGGGTCGCGCTCCCTTTAGCGGTTTCGCTCGCTGTCGCCCTCATTTGTTTGTGCCGGGTACGAGAGTCCCTTTTAGGGAGGGGTCCCTCCAAATCTCCCCCGCGCGATTGTTCTACATTGTTGTTATTATTTAAGAACCCCAGAAGGGAAAGTAGATTTCTAAGAGGGGGGCGGGGGGAGGAAAACAACAAGTCCCAGAGCGATACACCCTCAAAATAAGGGACCGACCGAGGGAGGTGGGGCGTCTGGGATTGCTGCCCTACCTGTTGGGGGTACCCGTGGGGGTACCGGTTGGGGGTAACGGTTGGGGATAACGGTTGGGGATAACAGTTGGGGGTAACGATCGGGAGCACATTATTTACAAGGGAGTGGGAAACGTTGGAGGGAAGAGGGAGAAATAATGTCACCGAACAGAACCGGAAATGAAATCACGTGAATGCGACGTCCACATTCGTCATTCTTGTTTTCTCCCAGGGGCGCCACCGTCCCATGACTGTTTGATGGAAAGTTCCGCATCATGAAATCTTTTAGTCTATTGATTCTTTCACCCACGGGTTGTTTGTTGTTGTGCACCTTTTCAGAATTGGTTGTTATCGTATAAATAGATGTGGAGGTCCTTTCACTCGGCGTCGCTCGGAGGGAAATCAAACAATCTTGGGATGGTTGCTACGTGTGTGTGTGTGCGTGTGCGTGCGTGGGTACGTGCGGGTATGGGATTCGCCTTTCACTTTCATCCGTCTCATAATGCTTGTTGGTTGTGCATTATCTAAAACGTATTTGATTGTCGTACGTTTTTCATATTCTGTACTTGAGCTGCATATCACGGCAATTCAAACATACCTTGTCGGAAGTCGGGGGTTGTTGCCGTTAATGTTTCCCGCGCGGTTGTCGTGTCGGCTCTGCTGGAGGTAGGGAAGCGTTGGCAGTGAGGTGTGGTGGTGGTGACATCTACGGCTTTGTCTATGATGACACCTTGTGGCGGCGGTGGTGGTGGTGGTGGGGAGCGGTAGTGTAGCGGTCAGCGCGCTTTGCTACGAACCCTGCGAGCCGAGTTCGATTCCGCTCACGGCCAACACCAGAGACGATTATCTGAACCGGTCCTGAGCCTCCCCTAGGTCGTCCCAGCCTCAAATGAGTACTGTACCTGGTGCGATGTTTAAACATCGCCACTGGGGAGACAAAGGCGGTCGGGCGTGGTGGTGCCGGCCACCCACACCTCTCGTGTGCCGTGCCGGCCTTCATAGGTGCTGCTCGCTAACAGCACTTGCTCCAACAGTCTGTTAAGGCTACACGGGGGGCGGGGGGGGGATACAGGTCTTTGTGCTTGTTTGTGGGGAGCGGTAGTGCGGTGGTTGGCGCGCTGCGCTACGAACCCGGCGGCCCAAGTGTGGTGACCATATGAACCGGTTCAGGGCCTCCCTCCTAGGTCGAAATGAGTACTTGCTGCGTGGTGTGTGGACATCGCCACGAGTGGGCGGGCGGTGGTGACGAACGACGATGATGAGCGCGGTGTCCTCTCTTGGCAGGAATGGGCGAGCAGGTGGGGCTGCCTCCCCACCGCGGCGCACCCGGCCTCCTGGAGGCGCCGGGCGGCGGGGACGCGACGGCCGCCGAGCGCAAGCTGGAGGCCCTGACGCGGCAGATCGAGTTGGAGATGGAGGCGCAGACGAAGGCCGAGTACTTTGGTGAGTCCGCGGGGGCCGTGTGTGGGCACTCGCGTGCGTCGGTGAAAACCGATTGCCGCCAGCGGTGTTTGTTACGACCGCCGCCGCCATCGCGACCGTTGATATCGCTACGGGCCACGAAAATCATCACCTCCTGCATTGCTCATTGCTGTCACCACTGCCATTACCACCGCCACTACCACCACCATGACCACCACCGTTACTACCACCGTTACTACCACCATCATGATCTTCACCACCATGACCACCACCGTCACTACTACCATCATGATCACCACCAAAATATCCCCCATATAGCCTTTGACACACTTTTTGAGCAAGTGCTGTTAATGAGCACCTTTTGAAGCACACGGGGGATGAAGCGTGGACAGCACCACGCCCGGCCGCCTTTGGCTCACTAGTGGCGGTGTTTACACATCGAACCAGGTACGCACAATCGCTTATACCACTGCCATCATCAACATAATCAGCACCAACATAATCAGCACTACTTTAACACGTAGGCTTTTTGCGACCAATATTATCCATAATCATCCATTTTTGGGTTAGATCGCGTAAATATGAATGTGTCGTTAAACCCTCCACCACCCGACACAGCCAATTAGTAAGGTTTGTCACAACTAGCCTGATGAAGCTAGTTGTAATTATTGGCGAACCGTCGTACTCTGATTGTAAATGTTGTGGATTTGCTCTCCAACACACCGGTGTGCTGTACTAGTAACGAATTGGCCACGTTCTGTTTACGTGACAAACCTTACTAATTGGCTGTGGCGGGTTTAACAACATTTACGCCATCTAACCCAAAAAACCTCCATTAAGGATAATCAGCAGCACCAACATTATTCTCAACCATAAATCACCATTACGCTCTCTGCCAGTGCAGCTCATCGCATCTTGATGCAACACTTGAATGGGACCACACAGATATTTCGCCAATCGACACAGTCTGCGATCTGGTCAAAGTGCCGTCAGTAATATCATCGTAATCCGTTACTCGTTGCTGGATGCTCTCGCTGTGAATGCCACAGTATTCCAAACACTGTTGCCACAATGAGACCCTCTGATTCAGCCGAAACGATCATAATTATTGGCACATTAAGCGCTTGTACACGTGGACAAGTTTAAGTTGTTTGGCTGTGCCGGGCGTTGGTAGGGTCTCAAGCACAATGTTATGATTCATAAATATCAATGATGAATCGTAACATTGCCAGAGAAATCCTCCATTGATATTTTTCTCCAAATTCCAAAGGCAGCAGTGACTGCAGTCCAGGTTGTGCCCCTATGGCACGGTTGGCTACGTACGGTGCGAAAGAACTTGAACAAACATACATACATACGTGAGTGCTTCGTCCAATACGCTCCTCCTGTTGAGTCATAATAATTTACACTTTTAAGGCGCATTTCATCTGTAGATCCCAATGCGCCCAATATATATGATCCATAAAACATTGAAGATTCATCAACAACAAACACGTTTAATCACGTGAAAAACTTCAACTGGCTAAATTTTACGTATACAATGCAATACAGTGCATTAGCGTTTGAAGTTTAAAGCACATTGTTTTTTTCATATCCTACTGTCTGCACCGCAGCTCCGTTGACCGCACTTATTATATCTGTGCCTGGGGGAGGTTTGCCCTGGCGGCAAGATTATGGGGCGCCACGGTGGCGCGAGATATTATCTCCCCCGCCGGGTATGCAGGAGGTGATGGGTGCGATCCCAACCCCGACGATGCCTCCGGTTTTCCCCTCGACCTTTAGAAATCGACAGAGTATTTGGCTGCTTGGAATTTCCACGTGTTAAGCCACGAACATTGAGCTATCATTTGTGGCCATGTCGCTTTTGAAAAAGAGATCTGTAGCTTGGTGGGCATTGGTTAAATACAAATTTGTTGATGGTTTCATATTTATTTTGAAAGTTTATGTTCATATGGAAATGTATGTGTGAGACTGCGCCGTTACGGACATGATGTGTGAATATTGCATGGGTTAAATGGGCTGCTCTGGTGCCACGTTACAACTATGGTGGCATTGAATAAGCCCAACTGAAAACTCATTAGTTTGAAAACTCATTTCTTCGAAACTGCTTTTTGTGTTTAGTTTGCGGTCCTTCCCCCGCACCTCCGATCAGCACGGTTGGCTACGTACGGTGCAAAGGAAGTTCAACAAACCGTACATACCCGCAACTCATTCCTGCAGTCGCAAAAAGTAGTCGCTTCTGATTCGCAGTCGATCCATCGACCGAGTCAGCTGATCGTCTCAGCTGTAATTTAATGCTGTCAGCGACGGTAGTAGTGCCCCAGGTAATCTCTCGCAGCAGGAGGAGGAGGCTGTGTGGTGGGTGGTCATCCCCCAAGTGGGGGGGGGGGGGGCAGGGGTAGAAGTTGCTTTAATCCTTGACCTTGAATCGGTCAAAAGTGGGGGCTGGGCAGTTGTTTTCACGCGGAGAAGCTGCTCAGTCGTCTCGCCAACACAAAGTTCAAGTGAAAGTTCAGCAACGGCTCACGTCCTGTCATCTCCTTGTCACCTCCCTGAGCGGCGCAGGAGTAGAACATGCGAGAGTTGGGTGTTTTTTTTTTACTTGACGGGACTGCTAAGTTAGGACGTGTTATTTATATATACACACGCGTATAATATTATTAGGAAGCCACTGGAGCTATGCACTTTTAAATCGAGATTGAAAAACTCATTCCTTGAGGAAAGCTTTTTTTGCGTTTAGTTTCCCCCCCCCTCACCTCCGATTTAGCACGGTTGGCTATGTCCAGGTGTGAAACGAGTTCAACGTACTCGCGTATAAATAACCACCTGCACGCCGCGTACGCATTCCTGAATCGAATATGTGCTAGCGGCACAGCACAGCTTAGCGGGGAAAACGTTGTATTAAAAAAAAACACGTCACATCACCGCCCTGACCGATTGGCCAGGCACAGCCAGTGTAGCATTTGCACGCGATTGCAACCGTCGCGCTGCAACAGACCTTCGCGAATGCGACCTTTTCGCACATCCACCCGACAGGTACCTCGGTCGCGAGCGAGGGTCGCACGGCGCGACGTCGTGCCGCACGTTGGAATCTTTTCGCGCGCAGCCAAAGCAACGTCGCGAGGTTTCCCCTCCGCTTTTCGCAAACCAGCTTTTTTAAGTAAGCTTATTTCACGGTGTGCTGTTCCGTGGATTTTTATTTTCTTAAAAAAACATTTTCATTGCTTTCATTTATTTTGAGACAAGCTCTACGAACGAGTCCCGTCGGGTCGATGGCGTAAATACCCAGAAATTTCCATAAAGTTGGCCCTGGCTGAGAGAGGAGAGAGAGAGGGCCCCCCCCCCCCCCCCCCCCGCAAAACGGCGGCGACAATGGCTCCATGGCGAGAGCGTGGCAGGAATGCGCCCGGCCCTTGTTGCGTTGGGGCCACGCGGGTAGAGGCTGGGAGCGCGCGCGCTCGCTAGCGCACGCGCGGGCCCCCTCCGTGCACCGGTAGTAGCAGATGGCTGCTAATGCGTCACAGATGGCGTCTCATTAAGCATACAAACCCAAAGTGGTTAATCTAATGAGCGGGATCCCCGCGGGGGTAATGTGCAGAGGCAAAAAAACGGAAATTCACAAAAGTATTTGACCATGCAACAGCGTTTCCTTTGTGCTCTTCAGTGTGTGTTTATTTATTTATTTGTGGGGTGGGGGGGGCTGAGGAATTTAATCAGGTAATCGCCAAAAAGGATGCCTCTGTCACACCACCGCCACCTTGCAGGCGAATCGTTTCAAACGCTCGCTCAACGCTGCCCTCAAACGTGAATGTTTGAAGACCCGCCTGCCACCGTGCGCGGCGGGTTTCCGGGCCGCACGGTTAATTGGCTGGCCGGGGCGTTACCCTCACCAGCGTGCGGCGGCAGTGGCGGATTGAGAAAGACGTGGGAATGTGAGGAAAGCAACGGGCTAATTTGACGCGTGGTACCTTTCGTGAAAACTGAAGCAAATGGGACTTGTACCAGTTTTTGGTTTGTTACGTGAATTCTAACTTTGCCGACGGCACAAAGTGGCCAGAAATTAAGGGCGCTCGTGACGGTATAGTGGATGTAAAGACATTATCGGCGAAAATAAATTATCGGCGTACAGAGGATCAAACTTTATATATATGAATATAATAACAGAACTTGTGATCGAACAGCATTTCTGATGCTGTGCAACAGTGCTGATATTCTTTGTGCTTAGTCTCAGTACCTTTACATTTTTTTTTTATATTCCAAATTGGGATGTTTGGTATTGGCCAAACATCCCAATTCTGAAACTTTGACTTGAAATTCGCTCGAAGGGACTCATACACAGCAGCAACATTGCCCCCCCCCCCCCCCCCACAGGCATATCTGCAGGGTCACCGCATCGTCACTCGCGCTTTCAGATGCGCTTCTGCGGCCGTCTGGAACGCTCTTCCTCCCGATATTAGGAAGCGGCTGGGAGCTATGGAACTTTTAAATCATCTAGATTGGTAACGCATTTGTTTAGCACGGTTTTTCGTGTTTAGTTTGTTGTCCTGCTCCCCGCACCTCCGATCAGCACGGTTGGCTACGTACGTTCGACGTACACACAGAGACTCGCACAGAAACCTATCCAGACTCATAGAGACCCATAGAGACACGTAGCCCAGTACGGTGCGAAAGTTCAACATACATACATCGACTCACAGTTTGTTGTCCTTCCCCTGCACTTCCGATTAGCAAAACTTAAACCTGCTGATGACCTATCTGCGAGCTGCACCGCAGTGGTCTGCAGCGGGTAGTGAATTCTGTTGCGCGATTAACCCGCTCTGGCGGCGACGTAATTGGCGGGGGCACTTGATCTCCACCGTCTGACTCGCTTTTGATGTTTTAATTTGCCCGCTTTAAACCCCCTCTTTACAGTGATTTTTTTAACGTAATTATCGCCCGTTACAAATGACGGTGGACGTGGAGCCAAGCAACAACGTACGTAAGGTCATGACAATGCCGGACGCGTTATTCGTGGGTGGCTGTAGCCGTTGCTCGTAACGCGAGTATCTACCTACTACACGGTGAACAGTTGTTCGCACGTGAATATTGCGGGCTATTAACCCGTTCTGATGACGTGCGTACATGAACGTCATCGGTTTTCCTTCCGATCGCGTTCCGATGACGTACGCGTGTACGCCTTCGGAAGACCTGCCGAGGCTCCCACAAGGCTCCCACGTGGGAGGGCGCGTGGCACGCAGTTTTGGCGCCAGCTATCGTAGAGTTGCGGCGGTCGTGTCACCACGGTTCTCTGCGGTGAGTTCAAACTTCTTAAAAATAACAACGGCGCTGCTGCTACGCCCCTCCAACTAAAATTAATGCCGAGCCGCTCGAGCCTTCCGAGATTCGGCGTTGAACGGGACCACCCACCGCCCTGCAACTTGCGGACGTCACCGGAACGGGGTTTTTCCTGGTCGGAACCGCGCTCTGTTCCGCGCCACGTCCCCCAACGATTCCTCTTCGGCGGCTCCGTGTGCCCAAACTCCTCCCGTGGCATCGCCTGGCGGCGTGGATGTGTCCGGAACGTCGTGCCGGACAACCGTGCTGGGGGGGGGGGAGGCACCGAGCAACCCGAAACCACGTCAGGAGAACTGCACAGCACAAAACCCCGAAAGATTCACGCCGTAGAACTGTCGCAGCGCGATTCGGAGATGCTTTCGCATGTCAAGATGCGGCGCGGAAATTGCGAGCGTGTTTATTTTCTAGAGTGCTCATGAAGAAGACAGGCCTAAGCTACACACCGCCCCCCCCCCCCCCCCATGCGGCCATCTATTGTGTAACCTTGTCGACAGAGGGAACAGGCCTTTCGCTTTTGCAGCTGCTGTGGCGATGACGTTGCTAGTCCGCGCACGCCTGAGTTGTCATTAAACGTCTGAAGAACAGCTTTTCGTTGTTGTAATGGGATGTCTTTCAATTGTAGGCAGCCTCCCCCACCGGACAAAGGAAAAAATGAAGGTGATAGATAGATGACCCTTTTCTAACAAGGTAAGAGCTCGTTGCGAGTAAAGAAGTTCTCTTGTTCAGCGGAGACCTGCGTTTAACTACTTACAGAGCCCTTTGTGCATTGCACAGTGGCGCGGACACAACGATCAGAGGACCTGTCGGCAGACGCGATCCGGCTCCGGTCGTTATAAATCCAGCCCGTCCATCCGTATCAGTCTCAGTGAGGCTGCACTGTTTGTGTGTGCATGCCCGCGCAACATTTTAATTGCAACAAAAAATATAAAGTAAGCGGCATTCTCGGTGCATTAAAGTAAGTCAAGCTTATGATATTATTCCTCTCCCAAATTTGACAGGCGTTGTTGTTGAGTCGCTTTGTCCGGGGGAGGGAGGCTTGTAAACCGGGGCATTAATTATAGATTTGAAGTTTTCGTGACTGCAAGGGTCCATACTCTTTGGTCATGTAGGTAAAAAAAAGGAAAATAAATTAAATCACGACGTTTCGGAGGCAACACAAGCTTCCGTCTTCAGGTGGAACCGTCACAGGAAAATAGCTGTATCAAGTGATACAGCAATCACTTGATAAGGAAGCTTGCGTTGCCTCCAAAACGTCGTGATTTTATTTATTTTCCCTTTTTTTTTACCTATGTGACTTTATCGAAAAAAACCGGGGTATGTTTAGCACATTGGTCACGAGCGCCACGTGTTGTGGACTAGCTAGCAAGCTAGTTAGCGGGTCTTTAGCTAGCTAGTGGGTCTTTAGCGGGTTTAGCTAGTGGGTCTTTAGCGGGTCTAGCAAGCGGGTCTTTGGCGGGTCTTTGGCGGCTCTAGCAAGCGGGTCTTTAGCGGGTCTAGTTAGCGGGTATTTAGCTAGCTAGTGGGTCTTTAGCGGGTCTAGGAAGTGGGTCTTTAACGGGTCTAGAAAGCGGGTCTTTAGCGGGTCTAGTTATCGGGTCTTTAGCTAGCTAGCGGGTCTTTAGCGGGTCTAGGAAGCGGGTCTTTAGCGGGTCTAGCAAGCGGGTCTAGCTAGCGGATCTTTAGCGGGTCTAGTTAGCGGGTCTTTAGCTAGCTAGTGGGTCTTTAGCGGGTCTAGGAAGCGGGTCTTTAGCTAGCTAGTGGGTCTTTAGCGGGTCTAGGAAGCGGGTCTTTAGCTAGCTAGTGGGTCTTTAGCGGGTCTAGTTAGCGGGTCTTTAGCTAGCTAGTGGGTCTTTAGCGGGTCTAGGAAGCGGGTCTTTAGCTAGCTAGTGGGTCTTTAGCGGGTCTAGGAAGCGGGTCTTTAGCTAGCTAGTGGGTCTTTAGCGGGTCTAGGAAGCGGGTCTTTAGCGGGTCTAGGAAGCGGGTCTTTAGCGGGTCTAGGAAGCGGGTCTTTAACGGGTCTAGTTAGCGGGTCTTTAGCTAGCTAGTGGGTCTTTAGCGGGTCTAGCAAGCAGGTCTTTAGCGGGTCTAGGAAGCGGGTCTTTAACGGGTCTAGGAAGCGGGTCTTTAGCTAGCTAGTGGGTCTTTAGCGGGTCTAGGAAGCGGGTCTTTAGCGGGTCTAGCAAGCGGGTAAAGGCCCGCTGCATGCGTGGGCAGGGAGCGGTGGTACAGCGGTTACGGCGCTGCGCTACGAACTCGGCGACCCGAGGTTCGACTCCCGCTCACGGCCACCAACACCAGTGCCGATTATCGGTACCGGTCCTGGGCCTACCCCTGGGTTCGACTAGGCCTCAAAATGATTAGCTGGTCCGATTGTGCGAACATCTTCACCGGGGAGACAGAGGTGGCCAGGCGCGGTGGTGCTGACCACCCAACCCCTCGTGTGACGTGCCAGCCTCCATCGGTGCTACTCGCTAACGGCACTTGCCCCAAAAGTATGTAAGGCTATACGGGGGATCTTTGTCATGTCTGTGTGTGTGTGAAAGCCCCACCGCCACTCTGCGAAGAAGCCGCGAGCCGCTGTGATCCTCTTATTATGCTGTCTAGACAGTCTCCCTCTGGGTGCGGTGTGTCGCTCTGTAGGTGTGGGGGAGGATGGATAGTGGGTGGGGGGGTGTGTGGGGGCGGTGGGTGGGTGGGTGTTGTGCCACGCTGTAGGTGTGTGGGGGTGGATGGTGGGTGGGTGGATGGGTGTTGTGCTAAGATGTAGATGTGGAAGGGGTGGGTGGGTGGTGGGGGGATTGGGTGTTGTGCCGTGCAACTCGGGGATGTTATTTTACCATTTATCTCGGGGTCACATTCGCCAGCCTTGAAACCTCACGAAGAAAAAAAGTCGGAAAGAGATTTTTTTTTTTATCGCAGCTTTTGTGGAAAAAAAAACGCGTTTTTTAAATTCCTGCTTGGCACGTAGGCTTCTGTGTGTACGTTAAAATGACAGCTCGCAAGATTTTCTGTTTTTGCCGGTATCAACCGTACCGAGAAGTACGGGCTTTTATTTTGTTTCTCACGGTGCTAACCCCAAATAGTCTAAAATCTGTTAACGCCACGCACGATCAGTTAGCCATGAGGTGTGTGTGTGTGTGTTCCTGCACCACAGGGCGTAAGCTTTTCCGTGAAACCGAATTGTCTCTGTTCAAATCAAGTGGTTGAAATTCCACATTTACGTGGCAGGGCATCGGTTTTCTCCTGAAACACAGCAGACAGGCTGATCACAGTGGGTGAGGGATTGCTCGCCTGTGTTTTGCCCGTACGCCTTCGTGCACAGATGCCTCCTGCGTTGTCATTTCATTCGTGACTTCGCCAGTGGTGTGGTAGCCGGCTTACCCATGTGTTGGTATATGGGGCATAGTGACACAGCAGATCGCAGACTGCGTTGTACACCCGGCTACCCGAATTTGATGAAGTCCCCACGGTGGCGAGACGTGAACTTCCTCGCCAGGTATACAGGAGGTCGTGGATTCGATCCCGACTCTGACGCCTGCTTTATATTTGGAGTTTGGATGTTCTCCCCGTGATCGCGTGGATTTTTCTCTGGGTCCTCTGGTTTTTAACCTTTCACATTTGGAACTGAGGTGTGTTTATAATATTTGGCTGTTATAAATTTCAACGTCATAAGCCACTTCGTTGGGCTATCATCGGTGGCCAGGTTGCTTCTGAAAAAGAACGACACAGCTCAGGTGGGCTCTTACATGGTTAATAAAAATAAAAATGTGTTAAGTAGTTTAAGTTTGATTCCTGGCCACGGCAAACATCAGTGGCGTGAACCATCTGACCCGGGTTCTGGGTCTTCCTCCTCCAGCAGCCCAAACTAACGAGCATCATGAAGCAGACACGGCAACGGTATTCTGACGTTGGCCAAATGCGCGGTGCTTTGTATCGTCGCAATGATCGTTTGGAATTATAGAAGCAACCCCCCCATGACCGAGGCCTTCTTTTTGTGCGTCAACATCTTTCAGAGAACATCTTTTATATATCTGCCAGCTTTCGGGCATTATACCCCCCCCCCCACAGTAAATGTGGAGCAGAGCTGCGTAAATACTACCATGGTTTTGTGTTTGCCAAGCAAAATAAATCATCCGTGCACATGCGTGCATTTAAGTCGTAGTCTGGCAGCGTCGCCTACTTTCGCAACATTACCGAGCAAAGACTTTAGGAAACAGCTGCTTTGCACTTAAGCGCACGTGGTAAACAGATTGTGAGATCGCTGGGAAATTTGCCTTGTGGCATATTAGATATGTGTGCGTGTGTGTCTCGTCTCCGCTATTCCTGGTGTAGCGTCACGCCCAGAGCTCGTGTGACAGCGCATTAACCACTACAGGCTTGTTCATGTGAAAGAAAATTCACCGATTAGCACAGTGACCAATCACATTTTTTTCAAAATATAATAATACAAATAGACCCCAGTATGGTGACATTGTTATTGTCATGCACGTACAGCCCTTTGTTCAACCCACTTTTTTTTTACCGGGTAAAGCTCACTGAGCTATAATAGTTCTTTTTCAGAAGCGACTACTGGTGGAGTGCCGCTAATACATGTTTTATCTAATTTTGACAGTGACGAATACAGTAATTATCTAAAGCACATTGATATTTCACGGTGTTTTAATCACCTGTTTCACTTACCTAGACACACGAAACAAGTGTGAAATACAGTTTGATGTTTACCTTGACAACAATGCAGCATAACGCTGTACGCCTACCAAAATGCATTCTGGGACACTTGAAATCTGTGCACGGGTGATTAACAGCCTGTGACCTCTCACACTTCAGCATCGCAGAGAGGAGAGGATTACTGTTAATCCAGCAGTGACGTATCACTAGATAAGTTATGCAGCGGCCGTTCTATTCTTGCCTATGGCAATCTGTTCAGGAGCGGATTTTTCTCCGGGTCCTCCGTTTTTTTTCCCTCCACATTTTTAATAAACATCACACGTTTAGAGTATTTGGCTATGGCTATAAATGTCCACGCCGCCACCTCGTTCAGCCATCATTTGTGGCCAGGTCACTTCTGAAAAAGAGCTATATTGCTCAGTGGGCCTTACCTGGTAAAATAAAAATAGTAAAAAAAAAGTGAGAACTAATGTCGCTTTCTGCCAGCCCCACCAGAGTTCGTGGAGTTTTTGTGGTTTTACGATGCGATCCATCGTTTGGGTTGCTTGACCACAATACAGCGGCTGCCACCCCTAATTGCACCAACAATGAACACTTTGGTATAAGTTCAACAACAACGACTGACATCTTAGGAGTTTGCTTGAGCAAACCTCCATCCGCCCGATGAACATGTTACTCCACAATTGTATTTTAATTACAAGTGCAGTTTGTTTCGCCGACCGCTGCTAAGCATCTACGTAAGTACACGCCGCTCTGTGAAGACGAATTTGCGCCTTAGCGACAAATGAATTGTTGCCCTAAACCAAAATCCACGTCCGACAACCCCCCCCCCCCGCCCCCCAAAGGGAGTTGGTAGTGGTGTCGCTGTAAACACCTCCACGTGAACACTGGACATTTTTGGTCCCCAAAATAAAATGTAAAAAAAAAACACCTGACTTTTGTCAACACCAACTGGGAGCTGCCTGCGTTCGTTCATCCGATCGCTTTTGTGTTATGACGGGATGATCGTTCAGAACGGGTGCTCTCTGTCCACATTATTGCAGGCCCGGAGACGAATAGATTCAACAGCACAAATCGGAGGTTTTCTTTCTGCTGTTTGGGAGCACACATCTGCGTGTCGTTAAATGAACGCAGCGACCATCCTGAATTAATAACACGAACAAGCAGACAATATTCCTTCGTCGTAAATCAAGCACTCCACGTAAAAATACGCGAGCATTACTTGCACAAGCCATCGGCCGTACGCGCCTTCTGGTGCTGCTTAATTACAGCAGCAGTGGACGCGTGTCCACACACACTCAGACTCGCACAGAGATCCATAAACCCACGGTGAACACAGATCGCACGGACTCATAGACTCGCACATAGAGACCCATACATAAACCCACAGTGGACACAGATCGCACGGACTCAAGACTTGCACATAGACCCATACATAAACCCACAGTGGACACAGATCGCACGGACTCAGACTCGCACATAGAGACCCATACACCCACAGTGGATACAGATCACATCTGTATCCACTGTGATTTCTTTCGAACAGTTTTTTGTGTATTAGTTTGTCTTTCCCTTGCACCTCCGATTTGCAAGGTTGCCTCAACATACATACAAAGTTGACGTCACATTTTCCGAATTCCGATGAGCCACAGCCAATCACAAGTGCCTCATTGTTCATCATAAGTGACTCGGATTAATCTGTACAGTAGGGATTTTTTTTTAAATGCTGTTGTAAATATGAAATTGTGAATAATTAGCAGCTATTACATTATTAAGTCGATGGTCGAATTCGGCCCAGTGTCCTCTTGAACCAATCCTTCAAATGTGGGCAACGTTTGGCAAATGTCTGCGAGGGTGAGTTTAGAGAATTTTGCAACCGAGTGGGGACGGTGGGGTACAAGTAGGTAGGGCAGCGAACTTGAATAGGTAGCAGAGGTCACAACCGGGTACCCGATACCCGTACCCTACCCGATACCCGACTACCCGTACCCGGCCGGGTACGGGTAGCCGTTTGCGACCCTGGTGCGGCCGGGTACGGGTACGGGTAGGCCATGAGTCTCTGGTGAGTAGCCGTTTGTCACTCATTTCGGGTAGGGTACGGGTAGGGAACGGCTACCCGTACCCAGCCGGGTACGGGTAACCATTGCGACCCTGGTGCGGCTGGGTACGGGTACGGGTAAGGAATCAAAACCCGTTTGCGACCTCTGATAGGTAGCGAACTCAAGTTACCCGAGCTCTCGCCGCCTGATCAAGCTCGAGGCAGTTCGAGCGAATGGCCGTCGCCGTGTCCGATGTTCAACTTATCATACCTCACTTAGGATTTGCCTGGGTGGGATGGGGGAGGGGTTAGTTTTATTTGCAGGTTCTTGGGTGATTTGTTTACCTTTCTTGTACTTTGCGCTGCTATCGCGTTTTTACACGCTTTCATTTAACTCAATGTCTGTTGTTGTATCTTCAAATCTTGTAACTCAATTTTAACCCACTTCCCAATGTGATATTGACTGCAAACTTGGTATACTTAAGTCATACTGATGACAATACTATATTCTATCATAAAAATAAAAAACATATTTTTGAACATATATGTTATATTTCGGCTTGGGTCTAATTGTCCACGCTCAACTGACGTTGGCTGTAATTAGCCACGGTCCCTTACGTTCTGGCAAGGTTCGGGGCCACTTCCTGGAGTCGTGGAGTTCTTCCATTGCGAGTACATTTCATAAAAGTGTGTTTTTAAAACAGTTTTTTCAAATATTACTTATTTGTATTGTGTTGGTGTTGTAACGTCCTTACCCCGTTTCCCCTTATTGGCCATCTGTGAATTTTAAAAAGAGCTTCATAGCTCATCGGATTGCTCCAGTATAGATACAAAACATATTCAGATTCTGGTCGCGAAAAAGTCTGAAGCCAATGGAGGAAGAGGAGGAGCCGTGTCGGTCCGAATTTCATTGATACGTTGGCCACGCTTAGAGAACATTTTCGGAAACTTGACAGCCTTGTTTTGGTTTGGCGGAGGATAAATGACTATAATTTTGGCATAAATCTACCCACGTCGCCGAATTTCAGTCTACCCACGTGGCCGAATTTTTAGTTGACACGGGGTGGGGGAATGTTCCCCTTGGGCCACAGACATTTACTGGACATGTGAGAGAGAAAAAACGCTTCATAGCTCATCGGATTTCCCCCAGTATAAACGAATATTCCGATTCTGACAATTCTACCGCGTGGGGATTAAAATCACCCCCCCGACGCACAATATGGATCGGCAGTGTGGGGACATTTACACCCAGAAGTGGTCAAGAAACCGCGTGCGATGCAAGCTTGTGGCAGCTGCCCCGTGTCGCCTGCGCTGGTCACGACCCACCACCACCACCATCGCCCGCGCGTCTTTCACCGTCAAATTATCTGCGACGGCGACGAGATACCGGACGTGGGCGGGTGGGCGGATGCCCGTGAACAAGGGCTTCGCATCTTCTTGGTTCTTTCGGTAAAGTCACGTAGAAGGAAAATAATAACAATAAAACATAATAAAATAATTCTCACGACATTTAGGCCACAACGCAAGCAGCCGTCCTCAGGTGAAGAACAGGTCTGTCGAGGAGACAGACCGAAACGTCGTGAGAATTATTTTATTATGTTTTATTTTTATTATTTTATTATTTTCCTTCTACGTGACTTTACCGAAAGAACCAAGAAGATGAATCCCTGCTGCAGTCACGAAAGCTTTAAATCGAAGGGCTTCGCAGCTTGTGAGATTCCCCCCCCCTCCCCCCCCGGTATAAATAGTGTCCGATTCTGGCGGAACGATGCGATTGTCCGTCCACCACGGCACGGCTCGGGGAAGGCTTTTCCACTCTCAAAGGCAGCTCGGAAACTGATGTGTTGGGGGTGGGGGCGGTGTGAGCGGCTGCCTACCGCTAGTGCGTGTGCGTGTTGCCCGCTCGGGCTCGTGTTGTTTGGGTGGGGGATGGGGTTCGGACGTTGCTGGGGGTTTGGTGGTGGTTGTTGTTGGTGGTGGTGGTGGCGAGGAGGAGGGTAGGGAGAGAGCGAGGAGAGGGGTAGAGAGAGAGAGATGGGGGGGGGGGGGGGTGACCCAAATTTCGCAGCCAGTTTGCGAGCAAAGTTGCCCCGTTGGGTTGGAGACGCGTTGGACCGGAGATTTTCCAGCGCAGAGGCACGCCAGGAATTTGGCCCGGCCCGACCCTTCCTTTCACCGTCGCTGGGCAGAAAAAGCTGAGAGCTTTATAGGGTGGCAGTTAGTGGAAGGGGGGGGGATGTGTGTCTGTGTGTGTGTTTTTTTGTGTGTGTGCGTGTGGGGTTGTTGTTTTTTGTTGTCTGCCTGCGAGCGCGCGCGCGTGTGTGTGTGTACGTCTGTGTGTGTGTGACTGCACATGTTGTATATTTGAAACTGCCGAATTCTCATGTACATGCTCCACGCTTTGTTTGACCTTCGGGTGGGAGGGGAGTGTGTGTGTGTCTGTGTGTGTCTGCTCGCCTCCCGCGTACTAACGCCACCGCGTGTGCTGCTTTGTGCGCGGTGGGTCTCGTGTGTGTACGCGCCTGTGTTTGCGTATAGGGGACGGGTGGAGCTGTCGTCTTTGTGTGCGTGTGTACGAATTTGGGGGAGCGGTAGTGTAGCGGTTCGCGCGCTGCGGTACGAACCCGGCGACCCGAGTTCCATTCCCGCTCACGAGCCAACACCCAGTGACGATCATCTGAACCGGTACCTGGGCCTCCCCTAGGTCGACTCAGCCTCAAACGAGTAACCGAGTGCGGTGTGGAAAATAATCGCCACGAGGGAGACAAAGGCGGCCGGGCGTAGTACTGGCTAACCAACCCCCTCGTGTGCCGTGCCGGCTTTCATAGGTGCTCGTGAACAGCACTTGCCCCAACCCACTGTTAAGGCCATACGGGGGATCTTTGTCTTTGTGTGTAGTCGGGGGAGTCGGCGAGGTCGGTGTGGCTTTGGGGTAGTGGCAAGCTGCTGAAGAGAGGCGAAGGAGGAGAAGACAGAACAGGGTGGGGGGGGGTGTCGCAGTGGTGGAGGAAGAAGGGGGTGGGTGGATGGGTCCTGGGGTGGGGGGGTGGAGAGTTTGCACGGAGTTTTTTTTTCTTGTGTAGAATCTCGGAAACAAGGCGACCCATTGTCCCTGGCGGGGCCGGGATTGTGTGGGTGCAGCCCTGCACCTGACGGGGCTAACCCCAGCCGCATTCCACGAGACCACCGCATTCACATGCAGCCAGCCAGCCAAGGCTGCTGCTGCTGCTGACCTGCCTGCCGCTGCTTCTGCCGCTGCTGCATCTTCTGCTGTTTCTTCTTCTGCTGCCGCTGCTTCTGCTGCTGCTGCTTCTTCTGCTGTTTCATCTTTTTCTGTTTCTTCTTCTGCTGCTTCTTCTGCCGCTGCTTCTGCTTCTGCTGCTGCTGCATATTCTGCTGTTTCTTCTTCTGCTGCTGCATCTTCTGCTGTTTCTTCTTCTGCTGCTGCTTCTTCTTCCGCTGCTTCTGCTGCATCTTTTGCTGTTTCTTCTTCTGCTGTTTCTTCTTCTGCTGCTGTTTCTTCTGCCGCTGCTGCATCTTCTGCTGTTTCTTCTTCTGCTGCTGCATCTTCTGCTGTTTCTTCTGCTGCTGTTTCTTCTGCCGCTGCTGCTGCATCTTCTGCTGTTTCTTCTTCTGCTGGTGCTTCTTCTGCTGTTTCTTCTCCTGCTGTTTCTTCTGCTGTTTCTTCTTCTGCTGCTGCTTCGTCTGCTGCTGCTTATTTTTCTGCTGACCTGCCTGCTGCTTCTGCTGCTTCTGCCGCTGCTTCTTCTTCTGCTTCTTCTTCTGCTTATTCTTTTGCTTCTGCTGCTTCTGCTGCTGCTGCTTCTGCCCAGACGAGAATACAAGCTATTCACTATTTTTTATTTGACCACGTAAAGTCCCGCTGAGCTTCTGTAGCTCTTTTTTCAGAAGCGACCTGGCTATCACAAATGATAGTTCAACGCAGTGGCTTGTCAAATACTCTAAACGTGTTTTTATGTTGATTCTAAATGCGGAGGGAAAAACCGGGAGGACCCGGAGAAAAATCCACGCGACCACGGGGAGAGAGACACGCAAACTCCAAATATACAGCAGCAGGCGTCAAGGTTGGGATCGAACCCACGACCTCCTGTATACCATGCGAGGTAGTTAACATATCCTAGCCACCGGGACCCATCTTATCGCGCTCAAAAAACGCGACCTATCTTCGAGATTTTTTGTAAAATATTTTTGTTTTTAATTAGATTTGTTTTTCTCTTCACAATAACAAAGGCCCACGCTGCAGAACGCCGGGCGACCAGAATAAAACAGCCGCACATGGATCTACGCCAGGCCCCATGTACACGACCCGTCCTGGGTGATGGCGGGCGGGGGGCGGGTTGGGGGGGGGTACAGACAACCCGGGGGATATCTTCGAGATTCTTCAGAGGCACAGGAACTCCCCCCCCCCCTTCTTTGGGATAACAACACATATTACCATTCGTTATAAGCCGAAGAATTTGTGTCCATGCAATAAAACATTTTTTTGTAAACTACTTCTTTTTTCTGAACGTACGTATGTTTTTTTTTTGTAACCGTTAGGCTTTGCTGATGTTGGAAGGATGTCTCGGTGGATCGCGTTTTTTTATTAATATTTTATTTTCGCAAACATAACTTAGGTGAACTGGACGAGTGAGCAGTGGCTGCGAGTTTTCCGCTCGTCGCGGCGGTGGTTCGGGGTCATGGGAAGAAGCGTAGCGCCGTGTGTGTGTCAGTGTGTGTGTGTCTGTCTGTGTGTGTGTGTTTCAGTGTGTGTGTGTGTCTGTGTGTGTGTCTGTGTCAGTGTGTGTGTCTGTGTCAGTGTGTCTGTGTCAGTGTGTCTGTGTCAGTGTGTGTGTGTCAAGTGTGTGTGTGTAAGTGTGTGTGTGTCAGTGTGTGTGTGTCAAGTGTGTGTGTGTCAGTGTGTGTGTCTGTTTGTGTCTGTGTGTCAGTGTGAGTGTCTGTGTGAGTGTCAGTGCGTGTGAGTGAGTGTGAGTGAGTGACTGTGTGTGAGTGAGTGTCAGTGAGTGACTGTGTGTGAGTGAGTGTCAGTGTGTGTGTCAGTGTGATTGTCAGTGAGTGTGAGTGTGTGTCAGTGTGATTGTGAGTGTCAGTGTGTGTGAGTGTCAGTGTGTGTGAGTGAGTGTCAGTGTGTGTGAGTGAGTATCGGTGTGAGTGTGTGAGTGTACATACATGTACATGGATGTTTAATCAAGTACAGTACAGTTAACGATTCACTCATCATCCGTGTCATGATAAATACGAAAGGTGCGAGCTGGGGGTGGACTCGTTCCTTGCACGGGCGATGCGGTTACCACGCCGCCAAATTCACGTTCGCGTGATGCCGGGGTGGGTGGGTGGGGTGGTTACCCGACTGCCGTGCGTGCAGCGAAAGTCCCGAGTCATACCAAGGTGCGAGTGTGAATTCGCGTATGAGCGGGTCCGCGTGCCCCAGAGGTCGCAAACGGGTTTTAATTCCTTACCCGTACCCGGCTGCACCAGGGTCGCAAACGGTTACCCGTACCCGGCCGGGTACGGGTACCCGTACGCTACCCGTACCCTACACGAAATGAGTGATAAACGGTGACTCACCAGTGACTCACGGCCTACCCGTACCCGGCCGCACCAGGGTCGCAAACGGGTACTTGCACCCGGCCGGATACGGGTAGCCGGGTATCGGGTACCCGGTTGCGACCTCTGGCGTGCCCCGAGACCTCACTTGTAATTGATTAAAACCAGCATGGCAACAGCGCCCCCTACTTGGCGGCAGACCATTGCCGCCCGTGCAATGCAGGGAATACTGACGGCCCCTGGTGGCCATTTAGTGCGGTCCCCTGACGTGCGCCCCCTCTGCCCTTCTGAAAATTAATTTTTAAAAAGGGGGGCTCTTTAGGGCACCGCGGGGGCGAGATGTTAACTACCTCGCCTGGTATGCAGGAGGTCGTGGGTTCGATTCCGATCCTTACGCCTGCTGCTGTATATTTGGAGTTTGCACATTCTCCCCGTGGTCGCGTGGGGTTTTCTCCCGGTCCTCCGGTCTTTTCCTCCCCACATTTCAAATCAATGCGCGTTTTGAGTACTTGGCTGCTATAAATTTCCACGCGATAAGCCACTTCATTGAGTGATCATTTGTGGCCAGGTCGCTTCTGAAAAAGAGCTAAGTGGGCCTTACCTGGTAAAATAAGAAATAGTTTATAGTAGTCTATAGTTTGTAGAGCTCTCTGTAGTTGGAGGTCCTTTCGCCAGCGGTGGCATGACCGAGCAATTGCAGGGCAGCGCCTTTGCATTTCTTAAATATCTCTCTCCGGTTTCCTTTCCGCGTGCAAGCACAGCAGGTTCACTTAAGGAGGGGTCAGGGTTCAGCCGAACACGCCGATGCAGGGACCCCTCCCGGAAAGAGGCCCCCACCCCTCCCCACTGCCCCTCCGAGACTTGGTGAACCGTTTCTTGATTAACAAGGGACATTATAATAACAGTAATCGCGGACGATTTAACTCTGAACAAATTGGCTCTGTGCGCAACCGTAGCCGTCCGTTACCAGTTCACCGCTGGACGAGGGCCTAACAATTGTGGGGCGCCGTGTTCTTTTACGTCTTTCCCAGGAGCTGCGCGATCCCTCCCAGTCCCACGTGGCCTCATTTCACGGCTTCATCATTTGCCCTCGCTATTTGCTCGTGTCTCCCCGCCTGCCTCGGTGTGTACCAATGTGAGCGGGGTTTTGTTGGTTAGCGTATTCTCTGGTTTATAAAGACACTGGGTGATAATTGTTTTTTTAACCCTTTTATCTGGCAACAAAACTGACACGAGCTCTCATACTCTGATGGTGCATTGTCTTTGAGTTTTGCGCCTTTTGGCGTCATCTGGTCCAACACCATGTGAGACTAGGCTCTAAGCAAAGCTGTCTCGGGTGTGGACCAATCAATTTCAAGGACGGTGTATACATTATCAGAGTTGTGTTTTTTGTTTGTATTCCGACCGCAGGTATTGTGGTCAATGCAAACATGACTCCTTGTAAAAAAAGTGTCAGTTTTGTTGCCAGATAAAAGGGTAAAAAACCAATGATCATATTTTTCTACTGGCAAAGGAGGTTCCAATGTTGTAGAGACAGACACTGGGTGGTTCGTCTTATAATCCGGAAGACGGCAGAGGCTAAATGGCAATAATTTTAGCCTAAATCTACCACGTGGCCGAATTTCAGTCTACCAAGTACATTACCAGTCAGGGGGAACTGCCACCAGCCTGCCAGAAGAAACTATCTCTCCCCATGTTATGTGTTTATGTTGAACTTCTTTCACACCGTACATAGTCACCCGTGCTCATCGGAGGTGCGGTGGAAAGGACAACAAACTAAACGCACAAAGCGGTTTTAAAGACGTGAGTTTTCAATCGAGATTTGAAAGTACATAGCTCCAGATGTGTTTTAAGCAGTCTGTCTGTAATAATCTTCCATAAACCGTCTCTCCTCATATACAAAGCGGAGCATTCATCACCGTCTTGTGGAATGCTGCACTCCGTTTTAGTACCGTATGGTCCCACTTTATAAACCACGGTAATTTTCTTCCGCCAGCGTCCAATCTAGATTGCACAACTTTACATTTTACACCTCGATTCTCGCTTCCCCAGTATGAGGGGGCGGTGAGGTGGAGTGGTGGCGTTGCGTCATAATTTTCCGGAGCGTCTTATATATCCGGAGAGTACGGTTCGCGGCTCACGTAAAATTCACGCCGCTCGACAATGCGTTCAAAGCACACTTTGGGTGTGAGCCGTGCGCGTCACGGCAGCGCCGTTGCTCAGGCGGTGGAGCTGAGAGGGACGAGCCTGGTTCACGTCACCCTTTGCCCTTCCGACGACGTTACGCGTGCACGGTAAATAGTGGTGGCGTGCGTGCACGTCATCGGTTTGTCTCTTCCGATTCCGTTTCCGACGACGTGCGCGTGCACGTCACGCCGGAGTGAAAACTGAAATGAAATGACTTCGTCAGTTCTGGATTTGAAGTTTTCGTTACTGCAAGGATCCATACTCTTTGGTTCTTTCGGTAAAGTCAGTACTGAGGCTCCCTCACAAGGCCACGCGGGCAGGGCGTGTGGCAAAGTTTGGCGCCGGCTGTCGCAGAGTTTGCCGCGGTCGTGTCGCAACGCTTCTCCGTGGTGAGTAACGACGTCTTTAAAAACAGCGGCGCTGAGCCGGGCCTCTTGCACCTTCCCGAGATTCAGCGGTGGACGGGGACACACCCCCCCCCCCCCCCCCCCCCCCCCCCCACAGCCTGCAGGACGTCTTGGAACGGGGAGAAGGGGTTAACGGAGCATTTCACCTCCCCCACTGCTCGTAGTCGTGGGGGACCTCCCCACCGGCATTGGAGAATGCTGGCCTCTGCCAAGGAGTGTTCACATTTCGCCGAACATCGGTACAAATGCTCCACAGCTGTTTGCACTCGGTCCTCATGGAGACAACAGTTTTCAGGAAAGTTCCCGTGACGTGCGCCGTTCAGGCGGAGTTCATGGGAATGTTTGGGTCGGTGTTACTTGGCATGTTCTCGCGTGATGTGCGGCGATAATCGTTGTTGATTGTGGTTGCGTGGAACGCCTTTGCGTTCACACCGGCGACAAGATCAATTGCCCATCGGGGACCAACTCGAACCATCCGTGCATCCCTGGTGGATATAAAATGACGAGCGCTTCGTGGAAATTTTCTCCTACGGTGAGAGTGACCCCTGCCATATAAATGTGGAATTTCCGTCACTAAATATTTCTGCCTGGCAGAAACCAGGCTGAGAGCGCATCCGAGCGGGAATGGTCGTGTCGGTGAATAGGTTCCGAGCGGGGGTGGTGATGACGCATGTGGGAAATGGGTTTGTACGACCCAAGCGATAGAAACAACTTCTATTGTTCACATCTGTTACTCCACACCTCCAGCCCCAGGGATTGTTGCGAGGGACGCGTGTAAACGTACGTGTGCGCCTTCTCACAACCAAAGCTGCTTTTTACCGGTCGCATGGTGACGAACGAGCCTGCTCCACCGCATCGTCCCCGCATGCCTCGCACCCCCCGTCATTAAATATTCTCCAGTTATGAATACTGCGCACTATGGACGGGGTTGACGAACCGACCTTTGATGCACTGCCATCTGCTGACTTGGCAAATCTCTACGATTCGCTCGCCTCCTAGATGGCGGAGCAGCTCAAGATAAACATGCCGCGAAATCAACCGTCGAGTTGGGATGTCCTATATTTTATGAAGTAGAGTAATCAAATACCCTCCTGATTGCCGATGATATTACTCGGCTAATCGGATAACATTTGGGGGGGGGAAAAGTGTAACGTCTGTTGGCACGTGTGCACCTGGATGAAATGTGATGTGGGCGGGGCTTGGTGACATCATTGACACAATCAGCCAAGTAAAACTGGGTGTGGCTTGTGCTGGGGGTTTCCAGCCTTCGGGAGTATGTATGTACGTACGTTGAATTTCTTTCGCACTGCACGTAGCCGACCTTGCTAATCGGAGGTGCGGGGATGGAAAGGAGGTGATGACTGGGCGGCCACTGTCTTTAAAAGGGTGGCAACGCATTGTTAATAGTCGAGCCTCACAGCAACAAGCACCTGGATTCGCTTCCTGACTCGGGTGCCATTGCGTGTGGAGCTTGTACGTTCTCAACCTGTTCGACGTGGGTTCCCTCTGAGTGCCCCGGTCTTTCCTCCCATAGCTAAAAGCTTAAAAAGAAATTTTTATCATTGGACCAAACATTCACAAATACTGACAAATTTGACTTGCAAATTACTGAAGCGGGGATGACACACTGCAGCATCGCACCATCGCAAATGTGCGATCCTAACAACAACAACCATTAAAATAATAACAAGTTGTACGAACAGATTATCGCAGATAATAAAACGTGCACGCTGTCAGGTTATGCTAGCCCAGGGGCCGGCAACCCGCGACCTCGGAGCTTCATGCGGCTCTTTGAAGGACTACTTTCGTGGCGTTATTTATCAAGGGCCCACCGTCTCGTATTCACGCTGCAATTGCGGCTCTTGTCGTATTTATTTTGTTGTGAGCGAATTGAAAAAAAAAAATGGCTCCTTGTTATTTTGGTCTGCCGACCGCTATGCGATCCAATGTGAACCTAACACGGGGATTGGCTGTCCTGGCTATTTCACATTTAAAAAAATACTGCAATGTGGGAACGATAGTGGGGGGGGGGGGGGGGGGGGAAACCTTCCTGGGGGGGGGGGACCATCCATGGAGATGCCCTGGCTGAGCACGCGAACGCTGGCGCCTCTCGCTCCTTACGTAACGCAGCGGTTGCCATTTCCGTGAAAAAATTGAGGAATTCCACGTGGCTCCATTAAAATCGCAGGGCAGGCCCACGGTCCAACATTGAAAAACTTTTGGTAAGAAGAAAAAGGAAAAGCCCGTTGCCACAATTGCGATTTCACCTAAATATTGTGACGATCCGATATTTGAGATGCAGATTTTAGATAATAACCAGGCGAAGGTGTTTGGATAGTTTTCGTAGGGGGGGCCCTGGGGGTGCCCTCCCCAGCCATGTCCGTGAGCCTTGGTGGGGGGCGGGGGGGGGGGGAGTGGGGGGGGGGGCCACCGTTGAGACCTCCCCTTCACGCCATCGGGTCCTTTGCGGGGAACCTCGAGCGACGACGCGGTGCGATCTCTTCACCCGAATTGCCGAGTCTTGTCTGGTCTGGTGCATTCTGAGTTTATTTGTATTTTTCTGGAGTGTTGACATTTCCACGCCTACAGCGCTCTGTGGTCCTTCGGTGAAAGGCGGCGTTATAAAAGTTGTTGTCGTTGTCGTTTGGAGGTAGAGTTGCGACGTTAACAAGTGGCGCAACAATGCGGGGTATGGCCCACCGCATGCTCGCGAGTCATTTTTGCTTCCTGTCAACATCCTGGCATTGCCTGGCGATCGAATGAGAGGATGTATGTGCGTGTGTGTGTGTGTTTGTATGTTGAACTTTTTTCACACTGTATGTAGCCAACCGTGCTAATAGGAGGTGTGGTGATGGTCCGTGAGCAGCCCCAGGTTGAAACGTTTTATTTTTTTTTACCAGGTAAGGCCCGCTGAGCTGTATAGTGACCTGGCTGTCACAAATGATAGCTCAATGATGTGGAAATTTATAGCAGCCAAATACTCTAAACGCGTGATGTTGATTCTAAACGTGGAGGGAACAACTGGAGGACCCGGACAGGAATCCACACGACCACGGGGAGAGAGATACGCAAACTCCAAATATACAGAAGGCGTCGGGGTCGGGATCGAACCCACGACCTCCTGTAGACCAGGCGAGGTAGTTAACCTCCCGACCTGTGGACACGGGAGTGGGCGTTATTCATGGAGCGACGGACGATGATGACGACGACGTCGCTTGTTGTTTTGCGTGCGCGCTGCCGTCGTGCGTTGTGCCGGACGCAGGCATGTGCGTCAAGTGCAACAAGGGGGTGTACGGCTCCAGCCAGGCATGCCAAGCCATGGGCAACCTCTACCACACGTCGTGCTTCACTTGCAGCTCCTGCGGTAAGCCCCCCACCCACCGCCCCACTGCTCACTGCTCCCCACCCCATAGTGCTGCCTCCTATCACCACACAGTGCTCCCCACCACCCCACAGCGCCGCCCCCCCCACCACCACACAGCGCCCCCCCCCCCCCACCACCACACAGCGCCGCCCCCCCCCCCCCCCACCACACAGCGCCCCCCCCCCCCACCACCACACAGCGCCGCCCCCCCCCCCCACCACCGCGCAGTGCCGCCCCCCCCACCACCCCACAGCGCCGCCCCCCCCCCCCCACCACCACACAGCGCCGCCCCCCCCCCCACCACCGCGCAGTGCCGCCCCCCCCACCACCCCACAGCGCCGCCGACGTTGCCTCGGAGAGCAATGGTGACGTGCCGCTTTTCCCGGCACGTGTGCGTTTTTGAGATTGTTTTCTTGGGGGGGGGGGGGGAGAGCCATCGTTCAGCTGTGGATTTACAGAGGGCTGTCATCATTATTTTATTCAAGTGATAAGTAGGCGCGTGGCGCGCGTCCTACGAGCACCGTTGTCAGTCTTCGCGTTGTCGCGTGATGAATGAGGAGGCGTGCACACGAGTGAGATCCCTCCCCGCCCTCGTTCACGCATGCACGTACCCACGTTGGACTTCTTTCGCACCCTACGTAGCCGACCGTGCTAATCGGAGGTGCGGTGGGAGGATAGGGGGTGGGGAAGGACAAGAAAACGTAGGTATCGTGTGTCTGTTCCCATTCACTCGCTAAGCCCCTTGGTTTCGGAGAGTTCGCCTGAAGGCACCGCTGCGAGAACAGACTACGGGCTCGGTGTCATTGCCCGAGGCTCAGACGGGCAGACGAAGGGCCACCATTCAAGAAATAATTCGTGCGGATCGGCTTCAACGCTTGTCCTTCAGAGCTATCATTTCAGAGGGCATCGGCACGTTGCTTTTTTGTCGTTAATCGTGCTTGTGCGCCGCTGCCAACGCAGCGACACTGAAAAATTCGTCACATTTCAAGGAAGTTTTTTTTTAACAGTGGACCTTTAAAAAACGACAGTTTTTTTTCTTCCAGTTATTGTTTGTGAATTGCACAATCTTTTATTCCAACTTGTGAAATCCCGTCAGAGGGGGGGGTAAAGGAGCGTGTTTGCGCGGAACTTTTTCTCGGCGTTCGCCTCGCGCCGAACTCTGGCCGCCAAAAAAAAAGTGCTCGACCCCGTTTGCGACTTCCGTTCGATTGGCCCGCTTTTTTTCGAAATGCGACCGTCAAAACATTTCACGGCCTCCATCGTGCAAAAAACTCAAACCGTTGAAACCTTTGAAAGTTTTTTAAAGAAAGAAAAAAACAGCATTGTGAGCCGATTTTGGTCGAGAATACCGCACAGCATTTTCAGCCGCACTTTTCTAGCAAAACTAGTTTTGTGTTGGGGGATGAGGGCTGGGAATGAGGGGGGGGGAAACCTCAGAGCACTCAAATCCCTCCTGACGGGATGCAAGTCGAGCGACGATGCCCACTATTTATACGTCTATATGTTTTACTTGGTTAGACCCCACTGAGCTGCTCTATGTAGCTCTTTTTCAGAAGCGACCTGGCCATCACAAATGCGTGGACATTGATAGCAGCCAAGTACTCTAAACGTGTGTCGTTGATTCTAAAATGTGGGGAGGGGGGGGGAGAAACCGGAGGACCCGAAGAAAAATCCATGCGAGCACGGGGATACAGAGAAAAGAGAGACGCAGACTCCAAATATACAACATGTGTTGGGGTCTGGATCAAACCCACGACCTCCTGCATACCAGCCGAGGGAGTTAACATCTCGCCACCGGTGCGCCCTGCACATTACGGAGATCAAGGGGGGGAGAATGCTGTGAGTGAAAGGAACTCCCCGAGGCTACCAAATCGCTTGGCACGTTTTCATTCTTTCTCTTCTCTGTGAGGAACGCCCTCCTTCTCCTCCTCTGTGAGTTTTTTTTTGTTTCACGTTGCACGGCGCGCGAGAGCGAACTGATGCGTCCTGACGACTCGTCGATTGGCAGCGAATGCGTACCCCCTTCACGGAACGCACGGACTTGAGTGGGTGGAGGGATGGTAAATTGGCGAGGGACCGCACAGTGCAAATTCGACGGCACGAAGCATTGGAGGAATCCGTCGCACATTTTGTTTCGGTGTTACGCAAGGCAAGCAGGGGCGGTGGAGGGGGGGGACAGCTCACTGATAAATCCACGGGAGTGGGCACCCATTGTGGTCGGTGACCTCAAGAGAAGATGCTAGGATTAGTGTAATTGGAGCAAAACACTCGACACATTGATCAGCAACACTGACCTTAAACAGAAAAACACGCACATGTATAATGATGAAGAGAGACACTGGCCGAAACGTCGGCCATTATATTTAATCTTTTTAAGGCCTCAAAGTTGTTGTAGACGAATTTGTTGAGTTTTTCTGTTGTGTTAATGTGCAATAATGACAACGCAGACGCGTCGCCAACTAATTTGTGTTGTAAAAGCAGATCTTGGGAGGTCATGCATTGATTTTGCACGTCTCCTTCCGATACAGTATTAGGGAGCCACTGAAGCAGCAGTGGCTGCTGTTGATGCCTTGGCTGGGCAATGCGCATTCACATTCCCACTTTAACTGGTGGTCAAAAAAAAATCTAAAAGCCTTTGCCAACTTCCTAAACCTTGAGTCGAGGCACATTGATGAATGAATCCTTATGGGTGTTTGTGATATAAATTGTAATTGTTTACGGCTATAGCGATTCCTGGGAAGCATGCCGTAGGTTATACGCAGAAATAATTTTGAGGATATACTCGAGGGAAATATTGTCGACATCTTAGGATCATTTTAAAACCTTGTGCTTTGAAGACAGATTTGAATCAAAAGTTACGTAATTTCATAAATTAGTTCCTGCCCTATGATTCACTGTTTTTTCCAAGTTTCCGCGTGGTTGTCAATGATACTTAATAGGGATGGGTTTCCGATGAAAAAATTTCAGATGTTGGATTTTTAAGGACATGTTCAGATTTTGGATCATTTTCATTACGCGATAAATTTTATTTAACTTCGCTTCTCACTAAGAAAAGTCACTGGCACACGACCCCAATTATGGCGGAAAGCACGGAAGTGACATCATATAAGTGACATAATTTCCTGTGACATCATACTTTGGGATAAATCTGAAACAAATAGTTTTTTTTCCGTATCATCCAATACTTCATATCTAGGTGCGATTTTCAAACCTTTCATCCAAAAATCATGAACACATCTCTAGTTAAAATATTAAAATATACTGACTACAATAATTAATTGGCACTTATTCATGTGAAAGCTTGTACGACATTCATCAGGCAAACAACATTTGTAAGAAGCACTGAATTGGTCTGCGTATATTCCCTAGAACATTCATATTCGCCTGGATTTATTTCCCATGGGAAATTAACACAGCGACTGGTCAAGTGGCACCTCCTGTTGGACACGTTGAAAGCGTGTTCTCTTCATATTAACGGCGCAAAAATACGTTAAAACCTTATTGAAACTCGGAATACTTGGTCAGAGAGAGCCTTTCCCTTTATGGTGGGAGGATGCCGAGCATACCTTAACTAATTATCTAATAATCTATAAATTACCATACATATGTATGTATGTTGAACATCTTTCGCACCGTACGTAGCCAACCGTGTTAATGGAGGTGCGGGAGAGATCGGACAAGAAACTTAACAAAAAATATCAACAGCACGTGTTAAATTCCATACTCGACACCTACCACATTCGTTTCACGTTTATTTCCTATTTCGTTTTGTAAATACAATCTTAATTAGTGAAACACCGAGCGATGTTTCCGGTTCCTTGAGATGTTATGCCGAGGTTTGACCGCATCGTTTTTATTGTGTCACGTTTTCTCCCCCACACCTGGTAACAACTTCACACGTGTTCTGATTTTTCGTTTGATTCAGGTCGGACACTCCGGGGAAAGGCCTTCTACAACGTGACTGGAAAAATATACTGCGAGGAAGACTATCTGGTAAGAACACATTTAGAATCAACGTGCGCGTATTTGGCAGCTCTAAATGTCCACACGGTAGACCACTTCGTTGAGCTATCATTTGTGGCGAGGTCGCTTATGAGAGCTACATAGCTCAGAGGGCTTTAACTGGTAAAATAAACAATAGTTAATAGTTATGCAGTGGTAGGGTTATTCGATTATCATAATAGTAAAATATTGGATCCATTTTGTCTGTGTTGATGATTGGGGGGTGTTGTTTGACCATACTTCCCCACGCCGGTCAATGCGGGTTGGCGAATCGGTGGGTGGGACTGGTTCAGATATCCCTCGCCCGCCGCCGATGTTACAGACATGGCCGGGAGTCGAACCCAGGTCCCACCCGGTTCACAGGTTCGGCGTGACAACCGCCTTAAATTTTCCACCGCTCGACGCAATCAGGATCACGCGGGTATTATTTGATGCGCAAGACACGCTGTTGCCGTGTCTTCCCCGTTCGACAAATCGGTTTCTGTTTGACGGGGAATTGAGCAATCCGCGGGGCGGGGAAGGGATGCGTGGTCGGAGAGGGGAAAACGACGCGTGTGCAGCCCGGGCGGGAGATGAAACTGGCGCGTGTCGTCATCGCGGAGGAGGTGGGCAGGCGTCGTCGTGAGAACACAGTGCGGTGGCGAATGCCGCCGCGTGCATCGCAGAGACACGTCGCCTGAAACCCCTTTCCCCATACAGAGACGTCTCCCGTTCGGTGCTGAATCACTTGAACGAGCGAGCGGTTCGGTGTTACATTTTATCACTAGCGAGGCGTAGCAGCGCCGTTGTTTTTAAAGACACCGCAAGAGAACTTTAGCGACGTGACCGCACCACCACCGCCGCCCCAGACACAGCCAGTTAGGAAGGGTTTGTCACGTAAAAAAATGTACTATTTAGTTTGAGTACTTGCGATGTTTCTCTGGTGATTACAACCAGCCTCATCAGGCGTATTTGCCAGAATTGTTAAGAAGTATTCCTGTTTCCGGTCTTAAATTGAATGAGGTGATGGTATCACCTTACTCTTTTACATCTGACACCGTGACGTCAAAGCGCGTGGCCCCCCAATGCGGCGGGCCCGGGGCAGTTGCCCCGATCCGCCGCCCTCCCTAGGGACGGCTCTGCCTGTACTATTATCATAATGACAAAACCTGGCTGGGTGGTGCACCAGAGGCTGCGATCGAAATCCAGGTCAGAGGTCGACTCATCCCTCTGTGGCCGCTACAGTGCGTACTACTTTGTGGCACGTTGACAACGATCCTCGTGCGGATGGACCGCCTCCCACACACAACGGGGATGTGAATTTCTGTCGCTGAGCCAGGGCTGTAAAACCGGAAACAGGCGCCGGTCCCCCGCGCCCAGCGACGCGGGAAACCGCGTCGACTCGCCGCTTCGTAGTTGAACGATCTCCTTGTGCTTTATTCCCACAGTACTCGGGCTTCCAGCAGAGCGCGGAAAAGTGCTACGGCTGCGGACACCTCATCATGGAGATGGTACGCGGGGCGCGGGCCCTCGGTCGCCGGTGTACTGCTCCTCGTAGCGAACAACCGCCACTGCAGTCACAGCTATTCTGTTCCCCCCCCCCCCGCTGGATAAAGGCCTCCCCAAGACGCCTCTTGGCCGCGGGAAATGTTGGTGAACCCGGTACCCAGGATCGGTTTAGATTGTCAATGGCAAAGGCCCCTTTGAGCCAAGCAGCTCTGCCACAAGGACGACCGCAGCCCAAGGCAGCCGCAGGACGTTTCGCTCGCGTTTGTTACCACAGCGGTTGCCCCGTACACGCGGGCCCTCTGATCTGCCACTCTCTCTCGTCCCTCTTGTTCATCGCGCTACCATCTCGCGCTCATCTGCGCTATCTTCACGCCTCGGCAAACCGGCCACCCACCCCCTCGGCTAAACCGCGTCTCTCTCGGCCGTTGCCGGCGGGGGCCGTGGCTTCGGCGGGCCAATCGGAAAGCCTCTCCCGGCCCGCGGGCTGTGCGGTGCAGCGTGTCCCCGCGGTGATGTAACGGGAGCTCTGCGTCTCCTCCTCCTCGTGCTCTCTCAGATCCTGCAGGCGCTGGGGCGGTCGTACCACCCGGGCTGCTTCCGCTGCGTGGTCTGCAACAAGTGCCTGGACGGCGTCCCCTTCACCGTGGACGTGGAGAACAAGATCTACTGCGTGCGCGACTACCACAAGTACCGTCGCACGGCACCGCTCACTTGCACGCACGCAAGCACGCACAAAGACAAAGGTCACCCGTAGAGCCCGAACAGACTTTTTGGGCAAGTGCTGTTAGTGAGTAGCACCTATGAAGGCCGGCACGGCACATGAGGGGGTAGGTGGCCAACACCAAAGCCCTTTGTCTCCCAAGTGGCGATGTTTTTTACACACCACACCAGGTATTCATTTGAAGCTGAGTCGACCTATGGGAGGTGCAGGACTGGTTCAGATAACCGTCACTGGTGTTGGCCATGCGCGGGAATGGAACTGGGGTCTCTGAGTTCGTAGCGCAGCGCGCTAACCGCTACACTACCGCTCCCCCACACAAAGACGAGTACAAAGATCCGACATATAGCCTGAACAGACTTTTGGGGCAAGTGTTGTTAGCACACACCTATGAAGGTCTGGCCAGCACCACGCCCGGCCGCCTTTGTCTCTCCTAGGGTTGTTAAACGGTCAATGACCGAGGGGGGGGGTGATCGATTTCCACGGGAATTTTTTCAAAGTAAAGAATAACGCCGATCGGTTGACTGCAGCTGGGCTGCCCTACGCCTCCGCGTGGTACAGTTGGCCCCCATTTGTTGGTTATTTAAAAAATGGTTGTTAAAAATACACGTAAAGAACGTTACAAAACTATCGCCGGACGTTCTTTTCGAATGCGTAAACGATGAGGGGAAAAAAAAAATCCCTATCGTAACGGCAAAATAATTGAGGCCGGGAAAAATACCAAGTTTCGAATGACATGTGAGAGGCACTCGGCATTACGCGGAACAAGCATCAGAAGTTGCCCTGCACTGTGGTCCTCTCGTCTTTAAAAACACGATCACCCAACCCCCTTTGAATGATGTGTGTTCACGCGAGGGAGGGGAACGTTTATACGCGGCTGCCTAGTAGGGACCGGACCTCATCGTCGCGTATGCTCGGTGCAGTCTCGTTATATATTTTTTTATTTTGCATATATATACTCGCTACCCGGCTTCGCCCGAGACTTGGATCCACCACGCCCGGCCCCCTTTGCCTCCCCAGTGGCGATGTTCACACACCACAGCAGTTACTCGTTTGTGGCTGAGTCGACCTAGGGGAGGCTCAGGACCGGTTAAAATAATTGTCACCGGTGGTGGCCGTGAGCGGGAATTGAACTCGGGTTGCCGGGTTCGTAGCGCAGCGCGCTAACCACGACACTACAATGCGTTACGCTTCCACATGCGCGGGTCACGTGACAGATGTGACGTCACAGTTCACTTGCCATACAAAAAATATATGCATTATTGAGCTCCCCCCCTCCAAAAAAAGTGTATTTTCATAATGTTTGAATGGTGTACAGTCTGGAAAGTACCCACATGGCAAATTTCCAGTTTGTTGCATGTCGGGAAGTACGCTAAACATTTTGAACAGACACACATATTCACAACTTTGCCTTTTATATATATATATATATATGGAGATGGAGATGTAATGTGTTTTTATTTAGCCACGCACACACGTCCGGTACAACGTGCAGGGGGCATCAGGGGGAGGTGGGGGGGACAGAAAAACCGTGAGGGTAAAGGGGGGGAAGCTCTCCGGCGCTTGCAACAGATGTCGGGATGGCGAGGGGCAAAAAATAATCCTCAATGCCCCCACCCAGAGGGGGATCCTCCGGGGGGGGGGCAGGCGGGGGGGGCAAGTAGGAAGGAGTTTTAGCAGCGTGCGGTCGTGTCGTTATTAACGACTTCAAAGGATTGGGATCGCCCGATGAGCTAATTGTCTATTGTCACGCGGCTCCCCCGGAAACGTGGCGCAGTGGTCGGTGCACTGCACTTGCGTGGGTGGGGGGGGGGGTGCTAACATCGGTGGCAAAGTGATTTCTGAACAGGTCTTGAAACCCCCCCCCCCCCCCCCCCCCCACTTTGCCTCCCTGCACTTACCAGCATTGTAACGGAGTGAAACAACCTCCATGATAGGCATAGGCAAAGGCGTTCGGAGGCATTCATCCAGCAGTGGATTAGCCAAGGGGCTGTGTCTGTCTCTGATGCAACCGGCGTTGCATATATACACACACGCTCGCACGGCCTTATGTCCCATAGGAGATGAATAGTATTGACGAACTCCACGCGGTGTTGTGTGCGTTTAAGATGCGCAGATGAGATGCGTAAACAACATGAGTTTTCCCACCTGATGATGATTGCTTGTGTTGCAAGCAATCGTCGCGATTTACTTTATTTTATACCTACGTGACTTTACCGAAAGAACCAAAGAGTATGGATTCCTGCAGTCACGAAAGCTTCAAATCTAGATTGACATGAGTTAAACTTATTATTTGGCAGGGCTGTTGCTGCGTTTGGCAGTACGGTGCACAAGCACACATCAAAGCCAACTCAACTCATTCGTCAATAACACGGCCCATGAAGTAGGCCCATTGCCCGCGACGTCGCCTGTCCTACATATATGTATAGTTTTTTATTTTTTTAAAGGCTACACAGTGTTGTTATTGACGAATGTTGACGGGTTTTTTTTTTGCTTCGTTTCTGAAAGGACGCTTCCAGCAGCGAAAGATGCAAGAATGTGGTTGGGCCGAAAAAACTGTCTTTTCTCCCCGAAGCTCTGAGGAATGTGTTTGTAACCGATCCGCTGGGGCTGCTTGAGAGTGGAATCTCACCCACCCTCAAGTGGCCTTCAGCTCTCCTCTCCTTCACAATGGGGAGGCCCATCCCCAAGTGCAGTGGTGGTCGGCTCCATATCCACCCCCCCACCCACCCACCCATCCCCTATTGTCATGGTGCAGGTGCAAGGTGGTTTATCCCCCCCCCCCACCACCACCACCAGTGTTAATTGCTTTCAATACGTTACAGATGGTTCTACCGTGCGTCCGCGATAACGGTGTTGTGCGTAGGATATATGTCATCTGGTAACGGTGACGTCAACGGCAGAGCGTCCGTTACCCGGTTCGCAATCGGAAGATCTGAGAATTTAAATCCAGGTTGGGGGTTGACTCAGCCCATCATCGCTCCGGGAGAGGGGTCGATAAAAAGAGTACCGCTTTGTGCCGGCCGCATGCTTACGAGGCTGGAGACGCAGATTGCTCCTCGTTTTGGTTCGTGTGCTGGACCGTGCGTCGCCTTGGCTCACGGTGTTACGGCTTTCTGTCTCCCCCCCCCCCCCCCACAGGATGTTTGCTCCGAGGTGCAACGCCTGTGGCCAGCCCATCCTGCCAGCCCAGGTAAACTAATCGATAGTTCAAAAGATAACAATAATCAATTACACTTATAAAGTTCCTTTCTGCAAGGCGCCGTACCGTCACGTGTAAATAAATAGCTCGTTGGACGAGGGGAAGAAGAAATGTAGATGACGAAAGGATGTTAATCGAGGGAGCGGAGAGTGAGAGAGAGTAACGCAGAAGTCGTCAACCTGCGGCTCCGGAGCAACAAAACCCAACACAAAAAGCAGTTCCAAAGAAATGGGTTTGTCAGGCTAGATGATGAGTGGTTCTGAGTCTGGGGTGCACGCACGCCCTGGGGGTGCGAGATGCCCTTTCTGAGAACCAAAGGGGGATGCAGGCTGCAGTCAAGGTTAAGAATGACTGATTTAGATGATTTAAAAGTGCGTAGCTCCAGTGGCTTCCTAATATCGGAAGGAAAGAGCGTTCCAGACGGCCGCAGAAGCGTATCTGAAAGCGCGAGATGTTTTGGCTGGCTCTTTGAGCATGTTCACCACAAGTACGTGTGGTTAATGCAGACATGGTTCCTTGCAAAAGGTTTATATTTGGTGTTTGAACATCTTAACACCTGTGTTATTGCCAGAAAGGGTCAAAGCTATTATTTTTTAATTATTATTATTATTTTTTTACAATGTTTACGTTGTTCACGCACATTGGTGGCTCTTGAAATATAGAAAAAAAAATTGGGGTTTTACCGAATTCGAAAAAAATGCCTCCTGTTATTTTGGTTACCGACCCCTGCAGTTGACACTGTGGCTGTCTCCAAATTTAGAACACCCCACTGGCCCTGGTATTACCCTTGCTGGTAGCACATGAAAGGTCGTGAGGCTCAGCGGCGTTTGCGGCGTGTGTGTGTTGATATTCGACGATTGCCGCAGCAGTTACCGCAGTGCCGACCCGAGTTCGATTCTGGCTCACGGCCAAACACCAGTGACAAGGTTATCTGAACCGGTCCTGGGCCTCAACCTCGGTTGACTCGGCCTAAAATGAGTACCTGGTGCGGTGTGTAAACCTCTCCACTGGCGAGAGACAAAGGCGGCCGGGCGTGGTGCTGGCCACCCGCCGCCATCGTGCGCCATGTCGGGCCTTCGTAGGTTGCTGCTCGCTAACAGCACGTTGACCCCCTGCAGTCTGTTAAGGCTACACGGGGGAATCTTTGTTATTGTTTATTGAAGGTCTCTTAACTCTCGGTGATTTTTCGAAAGGGCCGCTTGTTTGTGAACGTGTGCCTGCTCCTTGTCGTGTTGGCCCAGGACACTGAAGAGACCATACGGGTGGTGTCCATGGACAACGATTACCACGTGGAGTGCTACCACTGTGAAGTAAGTGAAGTCTTCGTTGCCCTCGAAGTTTCACGACGGTTCAGTCGTGCATTCACTTAAACCCCCAGAGAGTTGTAACCCCGTTTTTGGCCTGACGGGTGTACGTACGTACGTTGATCCTCTTTCGCACCGGACGACGATATTACATTCACACGGCAAGTTGCCCTCAACAGCGGAAACGTAGCGGGAAACGTCGGGCGTGCTCGGCACGCCAACGTTACGTCACTGTTCCTACGCGCGTATTGTCGCGTCTGTACGCTCGTTTGTTTCCAGATTTGCACGTATGTGTGGATGTATGTACGCATGTTAAACTGCTTTCACACCGTACGTAGCCAACCGCGCTAACCGGAGGCACGGAAAAGTCTGTGTAAAGGTTATCGAGCAACTTTTCGCAAGCGTTACGAGTTGTTTTTTTGAGTTCACTTTTCGGTGCATCCCTCTCGGTGCGTTGGCGTGTCGTCGATGCACGTCGAGTGCGTTTGTGCGCTCTGCCGACTTTCAAAGAGAATATACAGGGTGCTTCAAAAACACGTTAACACTTAAATGGGACTAGTGTTTTTAATGGGAAAAGAACGGATAAGACACTGTGACATGATAACAAATGTACGTTAATGTCCCCACGCGCGCCTGGAATCCTCTCCAGGTGGTCTCCAGGGTCCGGAGGCACATTTCTTGTGGTATTGTTGCAAATTCACCGGCGAGGATTGCGGTTTAAGTTTGGCCACTTGCGGTAGAGGAAGACAAGGTCCGTAATGTCTGGCAGGGGCACAATATCCTCCACCCTTTGAATGAATGTTCACCGTAAGGTTTCCGTCTTGCGTGCTGTCCGAACGATGGAACGATTAGTTTCCGTCGCTCGTCTGAACTTACTAGACGACATTTAAAGCGGTGGTTTTAAGCGAGCTTGAATCTGCCGATGAATAATAATAATGTTCAATTTAACTCTTAACGGGCAGCACGGTATTGGCTTACTCTGGAAGAGAGAGGCGCGAGGGACCACAAACGAGCGTGAAGGCAGCTAGACAGTGAGCCCGGCACTACTGACGGTTGCCCAATGTCTGCCGTCCTCCATATACGAAGATCTTTCAGCCAGTCAATGAGTTTTTGACACGTTGAAACGAGTCCAGAGTTAATGCTCGTATTAAACCAGCGCTGCTGCTGAGGAAATTCGACTCCCGCAGGGCTGTGCGGGTAATGGCACGGTTAAAAAAACACTATCCCTTTTACATGGAAGGACGAAAGTGGCTAGGGGTGGGGGGGCCAGCCGCATTGTCTGTTTTGTGGCGTTTGAACAGGGCCGCGCGTGAGTAATCGAGAGTGAGAGACACAAAGCCGGGTCTCGCGATGAGAGACGTTTCGCTAATCGCAGAATGCACGGAGGCGCAGGTGCAAGCGAGCGTTTCAAAGAGGTGTGGCTGTGGTTCTGGAGGGGGGGGGGGGAGCGGTGGCGCAGCGGTTAGCGCGCTGCGGCACGAACCCCTGGCGGCTCGGGGTTTGATTCTCGCTCACGGCCGAAACCAGTGTTGAATATCTGAACCGGTCCTGGGCCTCCCCTAGGTCGACTCGGCCTCAAATGAGTACCTGGCACAGTGTGTAAACATCGGCACTAGGGAGACAAAGGCGGACAGGTGTGGCGCTGGCCACCCACCCTCTCGTGGGCTGTGCCAGCCTTCATAGGTGTAAATCGCTTAATAGCACTTGCCCCAAACATCTGTTAAAGGCTATACGGGGCATCCCTGCCTTTGTGATTCTGTATCCGGGGCAATTTGTAAAAATGTTTGCTTTGGGCCGCACAACAAACGTCGTTTGACCTGCTGGTGAATGTGCGCGTGTTGTTGTGTGTATTATTGTATTGTTGTGTGTATTGTTGTATTGTGTGTATTATATTGTTGTGTGTATTGTTGAACGTGCATGTTGTTGTGTGTATTATCATGTGTATTGTACTCTTGTGTGTATTGTTGAAGGTGCGTGTTGTTATATTGTTGTATTGTTGTGTGTATTGTTGTATTGTTGTGTGTATTGTTGAACGTGCGTGTTGTTGTGTGTATTATCGCGTGTATTGTACTCTTGATAGGCAAGCAGCTCACGCTGTCGCTGCAGTTGTAGTCAGGGAAGCGGCCGTCTCTTTCCGTGCAGGCATTCGCTTTGCGATGATGAAAGCGGCCGCCGCCGCCATCGTCATTGATCCAGGGGATCTGTGGGAGCTGCCCAAACGCGCCCAACGCCCCAACATTCTCCTCATTCCGTTTGCGCAGCCCCCCGCCCCCCCTTTTGTTTGCCGGCCGTTTGCTCCTCAAAGTAACGAGGAAGGGAGGGGGGGGCTTGACGTTCGAGCGGCAACCGAGAGTTCGTTTGGTTTCAAATCGATTTCTCGCACCCGTGTTTGAGAGAGCTGCCAAACACTTATAAGAAAAATTGTTTATAAAAAAATGTATGTATAGTGATGGGTTTTTACCCTTTCAACTGGTACAAAAACTGACACCTTTATACAAGGCATCATGTTTGCAATAACCACAACACAAGCAGTCAAAATGCAAACAAAAAGAAACAACTCTGATGATGATAATGATATGCACTGTCCATTATCATCATCAGAGTTTGCACATCTCTTGCGTGCGCACGTAGCGCCGCGTGCCGCACGCGCTTCGCCACATGTTCGCGCATCGTGTGTGTGTGTGTGACCCGTGCGTGTGTGTGTGTGCGCGACCGTAGGACTGCAGCCTGCAGCTGAGCGACGAGGAGGGGCACCGCTGCTACCCGTTGGACGGGCGGCTGCTGTGCCACGGCTGCCACCTGAAGCGCCTGCGTGGGCAGACGGAGCTCCGTGCCACCATCCACTGAGCGCCGCCACCTCCCCGCACGGCCACCTGAGACTACGCAGCTCTCCGTCGCTTCCTCCGTTTACGCGTTCACCGAAACCCCTCCCACCTTCTTCCCCGAGAGCCCGGGTCCGCCGGATGGCGAGCGTATCGCAAATGCGCTGAAGCTGAAGCGTCTGGAAAGCAGAGACGATTTGTAAGGGCCAGCCTCCACGAGGGGGTTGGAGCCCCCTCCTACAACCGGCTGCTTCGCAGGCCCACGGCGAGCCGCGTGGCAAGCCCGGCTCGCGAGGCAGTCCGCTAGCGAGGGCCACGGCCGGTTTCTCGCACTGTGACAGCAACGACGGCGACGACGATTGGCTGGTGGGGGCGCCGTTGAGGTTTTCGGAACCCCGCCGGTCTGACCGTGCATCCTGAGGCTCGGAAGAGTTGGCACGGAGGTGTCAGCGGCGCGACCGTCGAGGGCGCGATGCGGAAGCGCGCACGCGCGAGCGGGCCGTCGTGCATAGGTGGCCATGTCGGCGCGTTCAAATGTCTAAGCAGTTTAAACGTGCCGAAGCGGGACCGCCGTGGCTGCGTTTTGAGGCCGTGTTCGAATATCAAAAACAGTTGCCGTCGGGAGCAGCAGCAGCCGGGCTGACGCTGCTATACCACTCCCCCCCCCCTCCCCCCGTAGGTCAGAGTGTGTTTCCATCATTCCCTCCTCTTGCAGGATCGTAAAAGCTGCGTCGTAACGCAGGCGTAAGCAAGCTGCGTGTGCGCGGTGATACTGCAGCTGCCGCCCCCGCAGTGCTTGTGATTAGAAAGAGTGTTACTCACGCCAGCGGTAGGAACTCTCTCGTTTGTTTAAAACACTTCTGCAAGGTCACCGCCGCCGCGTGATTACGTTGCAGCAAGCTGAACGATAGCCAACACCCCCTGTTGGCGCCGTCGCTATCACTGTCGATTTCGTCATCGCGATTTCTCACGTTGGCCCGAGAGTGGGAGTTGGCACGTTCAGTCCGAGCAGGCCAACAAAAACAACAAATCCATTCGCTTTTAGTTGTGAGGATTCCAAGAAAGGTGGTTGTTAGCGTTAACAAAAAACAGTCGTTGCCTTATATTTAATGTATTGTCAGCTTTTGTGAGCATCCTGCCCATCAGTGCAGTTAACTTAAGATTACAACTTGATTCAAATATCGAAGGAAACAAATATTGGTGTTGCAAGATGTTAACTTGGCATCTGCTGTCTCAACACTTGTGTAACTGCGCAGACCCAGAGATGGGCAATGCAAAGTTCTGAGTCCGAGGGTGCCACAGTGGTGAGATGTTAACTACCTCGCCTGGTATACAGGAGGTCGTGGGTTCAATCCCGACCCTGAAGCCTGCTGTATATTTGCAGTTTGCAAGTTCTTTCCGTGGTCGCATGGACTTTTTTCCGGGTCCTCTGGTTTTTTTCCCCTCCACATTCAAAATCGACGTGCGTTTAGGGTATTTGACTGCTATAAATTTCCACATGATCATAAGCCACTGCGTTCAGCTATCATTTGTGAAAGCCAGGTCGCTTCTGGAAAAATAGCTCTACAGCTCAGTGGGCCTTACCTGGTAAACTAAAAAGATAGTTTATATTATAGTTATAGACTGGGTGCTGGTCTGAATACAATGTTGTAACTGCCCGATTAATTGCTACGCCCTTACCAACCAAGGACTCTTTGACTGTCAAGCCTTGCGCGTACAGACCCTCTTCGCATTCTTACCAAAGTCCGAATGTGACTGGCGCAGTTAATCCTTTTGCAGTGTTTCAACAAAGCCAGAAGATCAGAAGCAACAGAATAATAATATTTACTTGTACTGGACTGGAGGAATCCGATGAGCTATGAAGCTCATTTTCACAGATGTCCATTCGGGGAGGATCAGAAAGTTAAAATAACAAACTGTACAAAAACACGATCGGAGTCCAAAATATAGGTAAGGTAAGCAAATCACAAAAAATTTGTTATGTTAAACTAAACTATATTCTACCAGGTAAGGCCCACTGAGCAATTAGCTTCTATTTCAGACAGCGACCTGGCCACAAACGATAGCTCAACAAAGCAGCTTAACATCGCGCGACCACGCATGGCTTACGCGCGAGCTGTTCCCCAACGTTATTAAAACTCGGTGTGTGCAAAATGAACACGGGTAACTATTGGAACAAAAAAAACAACAACCCTGTTTGCTCTTGCGCAAGCCACTCTCTCAAATGAGGGGCGTGCCGTATACATTCCCAACGGCCTCGCGTATTTAGCAAAATAGTTTCCCGTATTGGAGCGAAGTCTCTTGCAGGAAGCCAGGTTTTGTACGATTTGCACCGTGGCGTTTTTTTTTTGATCGCTCGCAGTTTCAACGATCGTTGAAACTTGCCGTTTGAAACCGTCAGCGGTGGCGATTCTTTGAAGAATCAGGCGCAGTGTTCCCCCGTTCATTTCGCGAGGGATACATTCCGGAGGTGCTCGTGAACAGCACATTTTTTGCGGATAAGCTTTCTTTCATCCGGCTGATGTGGATGGAGAGCAACGACTACATTGAAGGTGGTCATTAATGATATTGGCTGACTAACCCTTACCTTAAATAAAAACGTAAATATGCTATTAAATACGGGAAAATTATTTCATCACTTTGTCTCATCACTTGATCTCATCAATTTCACTAATCACATTCCCTCTCATCACTTTATCTCTCATCACTTTATCTCTCATCACTTTATCTCTCTCGTTGCAGTGGTCGTGTCAGAGTTCTAGATGCAATTTGCGGATAGCCAAAATCGTGGATAGCAAGTTCATGAATAACGAGGGAATACTGAATTTTGCTCTATACGAGGCCGAAACAGGATGACGTCTTCAAAATTCTGACGAACCACCCGATGAAGCTGGTTGTAATCACCAGAGAAACATCCCAGTACTAAAATTGTAGATGATGTGGGGTTTACTATCCCAAGTGGGAACTAATTGACACGTTTTGTTTACGTGCCAACCCCTTATTTAATTGGCCGTGTCGGGGGTGGTGGTGGCGGCGGGGTTTAACGACACGTTTTATATTTACCGCGATCTGAACCCCAACAACACAAAGCCGAGGGAATACCGTGTTGTCGAACGGCTTCAGCGCTCACCACCCAAGGTGGCGGCCAGGTCGTATGCCCGGGAAATGTATCACCCTGAACAGAGCGCCCCCCTCATTTAAGCTGCTACAGCTTTTTGTTTGTCAAGGGCCGACAAAAATTACCGTTTTTTTTTGTTAGTCAGTGCCAGCGTCCACATCTTTTTGGTCCTTACGTTCTCGCCCGTAGGCTTTCGCGAGCAATATTACAGCGGCTCGTCGTCGATTTACGTTTGGGTTAAATGGTGCGGGTAATAATGCCGATGGTTCAGCTGGTATACCCCTTCGTCACCGGACGGAGCCGATGGAACAGATTTTGTTGCGTTTGTCAGATGTTCGTGACTATTTATGAAAGGTAATTATTCCGTATGTTAGTCCTACGGACGCTGGCATCAACTCACAAAAGTGAGGTTTTACCAAGTTACAAAACCACCTGCTTTAAAAAAAAAACTATTTAATGATACTATTATCTTAAACACAATTGTGTACATCCATGCTGAGTGGCCATGCCCAAAGTATAACTTGGGGAGAAAAAAAAACATCTGCG
Source organism: Lethenteron reissneri (assembly GCF_015708825.2). Taxonomy (NCBI): domain Eukaryota; kingdom Metazoa; phylum Chordata; class Hyperoartia; order Petromyzontiformes; family Petromyzontidae; genus Lethenteron; species Lethenteron reissneri. The sequence goes on along the minus strand of NC_083830.1, from coordinate 4,984,444 downwards.
TCGGATTTATTTTTCACTGTGGATAATTTTGCAGCGTATCTCTTCGTTAAGTCGCAGCGCGCCGACACATTTCGAGAGGGTTCTTTGAAACATTTCAAAAAAATAGCTGCAAGATTTCAAAACATTTCATCCGTTTGGCTCGATGCGACTCTTCGTCTGAAGGGTCCCTTCTCTCGTCCTGGTGATAATGAGCGTCGACAAAAACTGAAGTTTGTGGTTTGCGAGAGGAGCTACTCGTCAGCTTCGCGTGGGAAACATTTAGAAACAGGTCAAAGCAGAGGCATCCCCTAGGGTGGACGGCGAATCGGGGTGACTGCCCTGGGCCCCACGCTTTGGGGGGGCCCTGGGTCCCGGGCCCCACGCTTTGGGGGGCCCCAGGCCCTGTGCTTTGGGGGGCTCCGCGCTTTTACATCACGGTGTCAGATGTAATACTTCCGGTTTAGTTTGAAGGTGTCGGGGTGGAGAGGGGGGGGCCCACACAGTGTGGCTTTCGGCCCGGGCCCCACACACCCCCTCCCATTGGACGGCCCTGCGGTCAAGCGACGATGCCCGTCTTGTTACGCACGCAGCTCTTTGCCGGCGTTGTTGACGAGTGTGCCCCCTTCCATTGAACGGAAGGAGAAATGGCCACGGCACGGCCGCTAGTTTTTTTGAAAGAGAATCAAAACGGTCAATCAAGGCCTAGGGACTTTTTTGTAACGTAAGTTCTATGAAAGAGCAGAAGGTTTCAAATGAACGTTACGGATTAAAAGCCCGCGAGACACCTTCCCAGTAGTGAACGTCCCAACAACGTTGGTGCCGACGCGGCCGGAACCATTGGGGGCGCGTGAGATCGTCGGCTCAACGTTTGGCAGCAACGTTGGGCCCAAAACGGCCGCACGTTTACTGGGCGGCTGCTTCAAATCAAATTGCGACAACGCGGTTGTCGTGAACTCATTCTCGCGGCATTCTTATCGCAACAAGCGACCGGTTAACAGCGCTCCCACCGCTGCTCGCAAAACTCAAAGTTGTAACTGTGGGCGGCATTTGTATGGGTTTTTGGGAGGGGGGGGGGGGTCGGTAAACACAATTCCTCCTGCAAATTGTGATCCTAGTGTTCTGGGGGGGGGGGGGGGGGGATTCTGAGAAAGTAGTTCCGCAAGGATTGCCTGCAATGGCTTCCACTTCAACGTGGACAGCTTCTGTTGTTGTTGTTGATATTGTTGTTGTTGATATTGTCGTCGTGTTGGCGAACGGCGACGCCGCACGTGTGAGAGGTGCCTGCCACTTCGTCGACGCCGTTTGAAAAAAAGCGTTGTAAATATTTCTGATCGCTGCAGTTTGGGGGGGGGGGGCTGGGGTTTGGAGGGGTGGGGGGGGGGGGAAATGACCTGTAAAGCTTAAAGTGTAGAAGGAGATGTTGTGATTCGTGCTTCCGAAAGGAGGGGGAGTTGGAGGAAAGTAGGTTTCGGATCGTAGGTCGCCGCCGTGGCTGGCCGATGCACACGTGCGCAGGTTATTGGCGTCGGTGTAAATTGTACATTTTTTTTTTCAAAGGAGTTTTGCGGATTTGCAGTATTTTTTTTTCGTTTTATTGTCGCGCGTGTTCACGATTTAAGATGTAGATTTATCATTCCCCGGACGCTCACTCTCTTTGCAAAGTTGTTGTTGTTGAAGAGAACGGTTTTTTTAAAATATTAATTATATATCAGCCTTTTGAAAATTATACATGGCTTGTTTTTTACGCGCGTTGAAAACTTCAAGCGATCACATGTTTGTCAAAACAAAAGCTCGCCCCCTAACACGTTTAACTTGGTGTGTAAATACAATTTACAACAAAAAAAAGAGGCTTGTAAAAAAAACTAGTGAAGGTAACACGGTGTTTGCTGGTTTCTTTAGAGCTTTTTTTTTTATTCCGTCTCTTGATGTTATGAAGGAAATGTCAAAAGTCGATACAAAAAACATTTGAATCGTACACGCAGGTGGTGCGAATGGCCGCTTGGTATCGCCGTGCGTGCGTGCGTTTGGTTGGACACTGGTGGCTTTTGTTTGATCGTTGGCAAGGGGAGCACACGGCCAGATCTACGCGCGCGCGAGCGTTTCCAGCGCAGGCGCCAGACCACAAATGAGACATCCCCCCCCCCCCCCGTACAGCCTTTACCAGACTGCTGGGGCAAGGGTCGTAAGCGAGTAGCACCTCACGAAGGCCGGCACGGCACACGAAAGGGGGGGGGGGGGGGGGTTCGGTGGCCAGCACCACACCCGGCCGCCGTTATCTCTCCTTTGCGGCGGTGTTTACGGTACACCGCACCAGGTGCTCGTTCGAGGCTGAGTCGACCTAGGGGAGGCCGAGGACCGGTTCAGATAATCGTCATCGGTGTTGTTGGCCGTGAGCGGGAATCGCTCTCGGGTCGCCGGGTTCGTAGCGCAGGCTCCTCTTGATTCGTGGTCACCCCCCCTGCCCCTCTAATATTTGATATCAAAATATCGCGTGGCCGCACCGTGAAGAGGGCACATGAACAAAAAAGCTCCACGCAAACACGCCAAGGGCAGGAGCGGCCGTGCTCGGGTTGAATGCAATGCGGCTCGGTCGTGGTGGTGGTGGTGCAGCGTATATCTTCGTTAAGTACAAGATTTTTTAAAAATAAAGCCGTTCTATCGCTTTGCGGCAAGAACACAAGGTGGGAAGATTTGTCCAGTCACGTCAAACAAAAACTAGCGTGCTGTTTTTTTACGTCACAAAACGCTACTCGTCTTATTGCAATTGTCGTGAGTTTGGTGTCCGATAAAATACAAGTCGCTCAGTCATCCAAAGGCCACGAATCTCCACTCGGCCTCTGCTGCCTTAACGTGAACTGTGAAAGTCGTGGGAATGTGTGTTTTTTGTTGCGCCGGCACCTGGCGTCAATGTGTGTGGCAACCCTCCACCTTTGCCTTGATGAGACACAAACCTCGTTGACAGCTCGGGGTGGGGGAGGGGGGAGAGCTCGTGGACAAAAAGGCACAGAGTTGACGTGCCACCCGCCCAATTGTGGCATCTCCAGAATTGTGTTGCCTCCAGAATTGGGTCACGTGCAGAATTGTGGCGTCACCTGCCGCGTTTCCGCACTCAAGTCTGAATGATGCGTTCGTGCCAAGACTGCCAAACCATTCCTCGGCACGCGCGTGCACCAGGCACACGGTTCGGTTCGTGTCGTCCGGTGTTCATCATTGCAAGGCCCGCGAGCCACCGGCAGGCCCCTGGTGGCCTTTAGTGCGGCCCCTGACGTGCCCCCCCCCCCCCCCCCATCTCATCATCATCGTCGTGCTGTCAAACCCCCGCTCCGAAAATGAGTGAAGACCACCGCTGTAGGCCGTCACGCGAATGAGGCAGCGTCGTGTGGGCCTCCACCCCCGTGGCGAGAGAGTGAAGGCCATACACTCGTCGACGTCAAACGTCTATGCAGTCTCGCGCCTCACCCGAAACACCTCAACAAGGTGGTGCACACACTCCGCACGGCTTCCACGTGCGCTCGGCTCGTGCCTTGACTGGCTTGACAATTCAGCACGCAGTACAAACCACGTTGCGGTGGGCTCCACGGATGGCACGCTCGCTCGTTTTGTTTCGTTGCCGATGGTGGGAAAACGCCGTCTTCTCGGCCGACTCTGGTGCGCTAAACTCGTAGGCTGCGCTTCGCTCGCTCTCTCCGAAACAATTTTACACTTCGGCTGCATTCGCGGCATTTAAGCTCGCAGCTGCGATAATTAATCAAAGTGTGCGGCGGCGGTGGCGGTGCTGTTGTTGCTGCTGGTTTAGCATTGGCGTCCCAAGCAAGCACATTGATCAACATAACACTGCGTTGCCCGAATATATAACAGGTATATAATAGGCGTCGTTTCGGGCAATGGGCCTTCTTCAAATATTGTAAATAATTGTTTTCCTTCTCAGGCAGTGTTATTGACAAATGTTTTGGGTTTCAGGACGGGGCCAACCCGTTTGGCCCTGGTTCTGTCTCAGTGCTGGGGTGGGGGAGGATGACGCTGCTGCTGCTGCGTCCAATCCAAGGCTCAAATATATGGTAGAACGTGTGAGTGTGTGTGTACGTATGTTGAACTTCTTTCGCACGGGAGAAAGAAAACAAACTTGAGCACAGAGCAGTTCTAACGTAACGAGCTTGTCAATCGAGACGATTTTAAAAGTGCCTGCTTCCCGGTGGCTTCCTGTCGACCGGAAGGAAGAACGTTCCAGACGGCCCGCAGGAAGCGCACCTTCACATTGGTGACGAGGGGCACGTTCACTGCTCGTAGTGATGACGAGTCGCACGGTGCGGTGTTACCTCTTCGCTCGATCACAGCAGCGGCTCGGTAACCGAGAAGAACGCCTAAATCGCGTAAATCGAGCGTCGCACTCGGCCCGTTTTCATGCTGCACGGATTGAACCGTATTTACAAAAGGTTTTACCCTTCCTGGCAATCAAAACAGCAGGTGTTCAGATGTTAAAACACGTAACGGAATCTTTTTTCAAGGAATCATGTCTGCTTTAACCACACGTACTTGTGGTGAATATGCAAACACAAAAACATGCTCTGGTAATACATGATGCGTTGTTTTTTAAACTGATTGGTCCACACCAGAGACGGCTTTCTTTAGAGCCGAGTCTCAACCAGTGTTAGGCCAGAGAACGCCAAAAGGCGAACATTAAACCCGTTCAAATGTTAATGCGCTGTTACAACAACAACAGCGGCAGCAACAATGGGAAGGAGGAGCACTGGTTTCGGAAATCCACCTTCACACCGCCCCCCACCCCACCCCACCCAGCAATGCAGTGAACGTCGCCGGGGCAGAGTTGCGAAGTTGCTACGGTCCGTAGCTGCTCTCTTGAGACGCTCACGAGCAGAGGAGGGGGAAGGGGTCGTTGCGTTACGCACGCCTTGCCCTGTTCACGCGTACTCCGGCAGCGGCAAACCCCTTCACACCGGCGACTAACATTTATCTTTAATACGCTTGTAAGATTTGTTTTATTTTTAAACTAGTTTATTATACAGATTTTTTTTTACATTTCTATCCAAGGCTAAATTTAATATTTTGTAATATTTCATCAGCATGTTATTCTAAATAAACATATTTTTGTTATTATTACAGTTATTGCTTCGTGTAAGTTTGTTTGGTTTTTTTTTACCCACCCACCCTTCAGCTTAGCAATAATGGAGTTGTGGCCCGGTGTGGTGACCTTGCGGCGACCTTTGTTCTGGGCTCGAGTGATAACCATCGTCGAAAGAGGGTCCCCAACGCTTGACAATTCAAAAAAAGTTATAACTTCCATAAAGGGGGTTGTTGGATTTGATCGCGTAAATATAAACGTGTGGTCAAACCCGCCGCGGGAAATCGGTAAGGTTTTAACACGTAAACAAAACGTGACAATCCTTTACTAAATTTTGATTGAAAGCTTTCGTGACTGCAGGGATTCATATTCTTGGTTCTTTCGGTAAAGTCACGTAGAAGGGAAACAATAAATAATAAAAATATAAAACAATAAAATTCTCACGACGTTTCCATTGCAATACAAGCAATCATCAGGTGTGAAAACCACAGCAAGAAAATCATCAGGTGTGAAAACCACAGCAAAAAAATGTTCTTGCTGTGGTTTTGCAATCGAAACGTCGTGATAATTGTTTTATATTTTTCTTATTTTATTGTTTATCTTCTACGTGACTTTACCAAAGAACCAAGAATATAATTCTTTATTAGTTCAGCACAACCGCTGTGTTGGGAGAGTAAACCCACAACATCTACAATTCGAGTACGACGTTTCGCCGGTGATCACAACCAGCATCATCAGGCGACAGCCAGAGTTGTGGAGAAATCCTGTTTCGACGCATTTATGCGATCGAATCCAAACACCTCGGTTATGGATAATATTGGTCGCGAAAGCCTCCGACTCGGTGTTAAACGTCAACCTGTAATGCTGCGCCACTGCTCCACGGCGTTCCATCTCTCTCCGTAGACAGAGAGCGACAGAGAGCGAGCGAGGACGACTCCCGGAGAAAGGCACCCGAGTCGCCTATCGAACTCGGGCCCATTCGAGCTGTGAACCACGACGCTGCCGGCCAGTGCCAAAAGCTTGTGTCGGGAATTGTAAACTTAAAAAAATATTTTTTTTTGTTTACCAGGTAAGGCCCCAATAAGGGGCCGTCCATAAATGACGTCACGCACCTGGGGGGGGGGGGCAGACATTTGTGACGATGTGTGACGAAGGGGGAGGGGGGGTTTGAGAAATGTGACGTCGCATCAAAATGCGCAACTTTAAATAAATATAAACACGTTCTACTTAATTAAAGAGACTTTTTAATAAATGTTTTCTCCTACAACATCAGAGTGCATCGCCGCATTAAATACGCACTACAATGACAATAGTTTAAAGCGATTTGAAGCATGTTTTTATTTTTTTGGGGGGGGGGGGGCAGAGCTTTGTGACGTCATATTTGAGGGGGGGGTCTGACTTTTTGTGACGTCGTGTGACGAAGGGGGGTGGGGGGGGGGTCAAAAATCGTCCAAAAAGCGTGACGTCATTTATAGACGGCCCCTAAGCTTATTATGGCTCTTTTTTCAGAAGCGTCCTGGCCACAAACGATAGCTCGACGAAGTGGGCTCATCATCATCACGTGTAAATGTACAGCAGCCAAATACTCTAAACGCGTGACGTTGTTTCTAAATGTGGAGGGAAAACACCGGAGAACCCGGAGAAAAATCCACGCCACCACGGGGCGAGAGAGACACGCAAACTCCAAATATCCAGCAGGCGTCAGAGTCGGGATGGAACCCAAGACCTCCTGCGTAACAGGCGAGGTAGTTAACATCTCTCCATGCAAATAGTCCGATTTGGTGACATTAGTTTTTGTTGAGAACAACTTAAAAGGATGAACCACCACGACCTAAAGAAAGCCTGCCATTCATAACAAACCTCAAGAAGTTGGTCCAACTTGCTGTACTGTGTAATCTGCTGCCGAAATCCACATGGGCCCCCCGCCCGAGTTCTATGAGGCTGCGTCTGGCTCAACACACGCAGCTGCAGTGCCACGTGGTGAGCACGAGGTGGCGACAGACATCAATCCGCCAAGCGTTAATATTTTAGCCAAGGGGCCGTTCGTAAATGACGTCACGCACCTAGGGGGGGGGGGGTCAGACTTTGTGACGATGTGTGACGAGGGGGGGGTTTGAGAAATGCGACGTCACGTAAAAATGCGCAACTTTAAATAAATATAGAATTGTTATGACAACACTCCTACATCAGAGTGCAGCGCCACATTAAATACGCACTACAATGACAATAGTTTAAAGCGATTTGAAGCATGTTTTATTTTCAAAAATGGAAATAATGGTTTGGGGGGGGGGGGCAGAGCTTTGTGACGTCATATTTGAGGGGGGGTCTGACTTTTTGTGACGCCGTGTGACGAGGTGGGGGGGGGGGGGTCAAAAATCGTCCAAAATCGCGTGACGTCATTTATGGACGGCCCCCAAGCTGTTTACGTATATCATAGGACCTTTTTGTTGTTGCCAATATCAAAGAATGAAAAATAATCTTTATTTAAAGTTTTCGTGACTGCAGGAATCCATATTCTTTGTATGGATGACTTTACCGAAAGAACCAAAGAGTTGTGAAAAATAAAAATAGGTTTTACCCTTTCTGGCAAGAAAACAGGTGTTTAGATCTTCAAACACCGAATTTCGCAAGGAATCACGGTCTGCACGAACCACACGTGCTTGTGGTGAAATTGTAAAGGGTAAAACCTTTTTTTAAATCCTTTATATTAAGTTCACTTGTTTGCTTGCGCGCTTACGACCGTGCAAATCTTTCGGTCGTTTTTTAACCCACTTCCCGTGATCCAATCGAGCTGACATTTTGCACACAGACTCGTGCGTGACAATTTATTTTCGGGAAAAATTTTTTTTCCAAAATTTTCCACTTTTTAGGAAAAAAAATATTTCATATTTAATTTAAAATACCAATGTGATAAAAATGAAACTCTTACTCAAGAAAAACAGAAATGAATAATACAATAAAACCGATGCCACGCATATAAAGGATTTATAGTGAAAAACTTAGTTTTTACGGGTTATTTTTTTTATTTTTCATGCTATGAGACTGGCAAAAAGGTCCCATCATATAGCTGCTCACCCGGAGCTATAAATACTCTGATAGGTGCATAGTTTCTGTACTATTCACCTTCTGGCGTTCTCTGAAGAAACTTTTCGGTAAAATTAAAAAAAACTTTTTTTTTAATTTTCTTGCTGTGGTTTTCACACCTGAAGATGAATGTTTGTGTTGCAATCGAAACGTCGTGAGCATTTTATTGTTGTATTATTATTATTTTATTATATCCCTTCTACGTGACTTTACCGACAGAACCAAGAATATGAATCCCTGCAGTCACGAAAGCTTTAAATCAGAACATGTTTTGTTTGCATGTTCACTACAAGTCCATGTGGTTAATGCAGACTTGATCCCCTGTGGATGTTAAACTTCTTTCGCACCGTACATAGCCAACCGTGCTCATTGGAGGTGCGGGGGAAGGACAACAAACTAAACACGAAAAGCAATTGTAAAAAAATTACTTCATTCGATTTAAAAGTGCACAGGTCCAGTTGCTTCCTAATATCAGAAGGAAGAGCGTTCGGGACGACCACAGTAGCGCATCTGAAAGCGCCGTACGATGCGGTGTGACCGTCTTTGTTCGATGGCCAGCCAAAAGCCACTGCCGCTGCGAGGATGATCGGAGTTCAAAGTTCAAAGTTCATTTATTAGGTAGAGCCCTGTGAGCCATTCGGCTCTTGAATCGGGTGCAACCGCAACAAACAAAAAACAAAAACACGAGCAAGAAAACATCTTAGAGTGACTATGTGCAAACAGAAAATCCAAGAAAAGACAGCAAAATATTGCAGAAAAAAATCACCGTACACTCCTTGACAAGATGGGCAAGGTTCATTTGTGGCAGGCACTTTGTGTGTGTATAATTAGTGAGACATTAGTACGTCCTGTATTCGTTTGGCAACTGGAACCCAATGCAGTTTGGCGAGCACTGGACGGAACGTGGCCCTTGCAGGACACGACACGTGCCAGAGAATTTATATTTGTAATCATTTGTAATCCGAGTCGGGGTCATCTCAACCCGGGAATTCCATCGGGACCGTTGCAAAGAAAAGGATCGTCGCGTTGTGTGAGCACCGCCTGCGGAGGAACAGTCCACACGTGGGATGCTCTCTTGAGATGAACCGAATCCTCGCCGTAGAAATGTTTGACGTGTTGCAGTATAATTTTGATTTAAAGCTTTCGTGACTGCAGGGATTCATCTTCTTGGTTCTTTCGGTAAAGTCACGTAGAAGGGAAACAATAAAATAATAAAAATCAAACATAATAAAATAATTCTCACGACGTTTCGGCCACAACGCAAGCAGCCGTCCTCAGGTGAAAACCAGGTCCGTCGAGGCGACAGAGTCGGACCTGGTTTTCACCTGAGGACGGCTGCTTGCGTTGTGGCTGAAACGTCGTGAGAATAATTTTATTATGTTTTATTTTTATTATTTTATTACTTCCCTTCTACGTGACTTTACCGAAAGAACCAAGAAGGTGTTGCAGTATTTTGCAAGCCAGCGTTTTGGCACCGCGCCGTGATGTTTGTGCAATTCTTTTTCAGATGAAGTGTTGCATGCGAGAGGAAATCGAACGGTATCCACTGAAGGACGCAATGCACGAGGAAAGGACAACGCGCCAAGGTCCACACAGATGGGTTCATGATCCCACCCGACTGCCATCTGGCCACCTTGCAACCCCAGTGGCTCCGGGTCCGCGTTCTTCGACTCAATTTCAGAGTGGGGGGACACTTTCGCCGATTAGACATCGCCAGTGCGAGGGACCGCCACGCGTTTGAAACCATTTGGGGTTCGACAGCAGCACGCTGATGACGATGGGAGGATATTGTCATCGTTTGTGTTTTGTCGCGGGGGGGGGGGGGGGGGCCAGTGGCCCGCGAGGCTTGCAATGAAGAGCCACTCCGGTCTGGGTGTTTCTTAAATCTACACGAGATCCACCAAACATTGACGTGCGCCAGATTGTAAATGATGGCTTTGTTCCGATGTGTAAACGGTTACGCGACTCGGAACTCAACCGAAGGCACCGTTTTTAGTCCACAGAGTCCCGGCGTGTTGCGTGATGTTTGCATCATTTTGATTGGACCAGTCGCGGTGGGAATCTCCTAATGGTGCCACCCCGGGACCATCGAAATGCAGCTGCTTTGTCTGAGTGCCGCGGTGGCTAGGAGATGTTAACTACCTCGCCTGGTGTGCAGGAGATCCTGGGTTCGATCCCGACCCTGTTGTATATTTGGAGTTTGCGTGTCTCTCTCTCATCATCATCGCGGTGGCTAGGAGATGTTAACTACCTCGCCTGGTGTGCAGGAGATCCTGGGTTCGATCCCGACCCTGTTGTATACGTGGAGTTTGCGTGTCTCTCGCTCTTTCTCTCTCTCCCCGTGGTCGCGTGGAATTTTCTCCGGGGTCCGCCGATTTCCCCCTCCACATTTAGAATCAACGTCACGCGTTTAGAGTATTTGGCCGCTGTAAATATTCACGTGATGTTCAGCCACTTCGTTGAAGCTATCGTTTGTGGCCAGGTCGCTTCCCGAAAAACGGCTCTAATATAGCTCAGTGGGCCTTACCAGTCAAAATAAAAATCAATTGTTTAGTTGACATGTATCGTACACTGCAGCACTTGTGCTGGATGAAGGCGAATTCCATACCGTGCCGATAGCAGCAGCAGCACTCGTCAGCCCGAGCCCCACCACGACACCAAAGACAAAGATCCCCCCTATAGCCTGTAACATACTCTTAGGTTTTTTCGGTAAAGTCACGTAGGTAAACAAATTCAAAATAAAAAATAATAGAAATATTAATAGAAATAAAATAAATCACGACGTTTCGGAGGCAACACAAGTCTCCGTCTTCAGGTGGGACCGTCACAGCTAAATTTACTGTATCAAGTGAGGAAAAATCCAAGAGAGACAAGCTCTTAAATACAAGTTAAGGGGGAGGGGGGGGAGGGGCTTATCTGATTGTGGTAGCCAATGAATGGCACGGTGGGGGGGGGGGGCTAAAGAGAACAATGGTGCACATCGACTCAGGGTTGTAGCCGGTGTTAGCTGATAACACTGGTCAACACACTTTTTCTGGCATAAGGTATTCCAACGGTTTTAATGTAATTTTGGGGTGCTGATTCCAAATCTGGCATCAGTTTTTGTCTATCACATCAGGTTTTTGAGATATCAAATATTGCATTTTCAATAAAAACTGCAGAAGAAAAATATTAAATAAATGTGGATATCTACATAAAATGATATTAGAAACACACTATCCTAAAAATACAGCACCATATTTCAACACTAAAGCAGTCACTGACTCGCAACAACTTGCAATCATAAGTGACAGAGTTAATTTCGGGTAAAATCAATGAAAATGGGGTATGCCGATAGCATAAAAATGAGATGTGATAGAGCAAATCTGAGATCAGATTTGGAATCAGCACCCTGGAATTAGTCTAAAACAACTGCAAAAGTCCAGGCCAGAATTTTTTTTTTGTTGACCAGTGTAATAAGCATAAAAGCCGGTAACAGACTGTTGGGGCAAGTGCTGTTGTTAGCGCGCATCATCTATGAAGCCAGGGACGGCACACGAGGGGGTGGGTGGGCAGCACCACGCCCAGCCGCCAGTGGCGATCCTTACACACTGCACCAGGACACTCATTTGAGGCTGAGTAGACCTAGGGGAGGCCAAGGACCGGTCGAGATCATCCGCAACACCGATTAGCACGGTTGGCTATGTACGGCGCGATAGAAGTTCAACGGACATAGTGGCCGTCCATAAATGACGTCACGCACCTAGGGGGGGGGGTCAGATATTTGTGACGATGTGTGACGATGGGGGGGGGGTGAGAAATGTGACGTCACATCAAAATGCGCAACTTTAAATAAATATAGACAACACGTTCTACTTAATGAAATAGATTTTTAATAAATGTTTTCTCCTACAACATCAGAGTGCAGTGCCACATTAAATACGCACTACAATGACAAGAGTTTAAAGCGATTTGAAGCATGTTTTTTTTTTTTGGGAGGGGGGCAGAGCTTTGTGACGTCATATTTGAGGGGGGGTCTGACTTTTTGCGACGTCGTGTGACGAAGAGGGGGAGGGGGGGTCCAAAATCGTCCAAAATCGCGTGACGTCATTTATGGACGGCCCCATACACTGGCGTTGGCCGTGTGCGCGGGAATCGAACCCGGGTCGCAGGGCTCGGAGCGTAGCCCCCTCGGGGCGCTGCACTTCCACTTTCCCGCTCGCCATCCGTTGCGATACAATTAAAATACAGCAGATGGGGCACTACCACCACGTGTACTAGAGGTCGCAAACGGGTTTTGATTTCTTACCCGTACCTGTACCCGGCCGTACCAGGGTCGCAAATGGGTACGGGTAGCCGGGTATCGGGTAGGGTACGGGTATCGGGTACCCGGTTGCGACCTCTGACGTGGACCCGACTCGAATGTACATTGGACTTCTTTCACGCCGTACGTAGCCGAGCGTGTTCATCGGAGGTGCGGCGGACGGGGAGGAACAACAAACTAAATAGAAACAAAAGCAGTTCGAAAGAAATGCGCTTTCAATCTAGATTCAACAGTGCATAAGCTCCAGCAGCGTTCTAATAACATCGTACGGTGCGAAAGATGTTCAACATACATGACCAATTTTTTTTTACCCAGTTACGCAGCATGCAGCCACCCCGTTGCATTGGTGAGCAGGCCCGACTTGCAACCCCAGAGATCACCGGTTCGATTCCATCTCCCGGGGAGCGTAAGATGAAACAAAGGTGGACGTTTATTAAATCTCCACCTCTGTCCACCCCGCAGCGTCAACGGCTCCACCGATTCGGCGATCAGCAGGCGGTGTGTGGTGGGGGCAGAGTGTGTCTACTCCCACCTGGATAGCAAGTCGGTGAAATTAGAATGTATTTATCCTGGAGAAATCCGACGAGCGATGAAGCCAGTTGTGGCGGGTCAAAGTTACAACAAACAAGGGGGGAGGGGAGGCTTTGCAGCTGTCGCGGATCAAGCTTTTTACATGGCTGTGACCAGAATATACGGTGACCTGCAGAGGGTCGTTTCACCTTCGGCTACTGCGGAAGAAAAACTTTAAATCACTTTATCGGTACCAAGGGCTCTCACAAGGCCATGCGGGAGGGTGTGTGGCAGTTTGGCGTCGGCTGTCGTCGACTGCGGCGGTCGTGTCGCTTCAGTTGTCTGCGGTGAGCACGTAGTAGCAGCGCTACTACGTGCTCACCTGAATAAAATTTACGCGGAGCCACTTGTGTGTTCCGTGATTCAGCGGTTAACGGGACACACCACACACCCTGCGACTTGCAGACGCCTCGGAATGGGTGAATAAGTGGCCCCCATACAGGTGACGATGCGACAGCAAGAGACCACACGAATTGTGACCGAGCTTTTCATCGGTCTTTTTTTCTTCGTGTCGTTCCACAAGCAGCGACACCGCAACACCACTCGGGCTCCTCCGTGGCTCGTTGGAGAGTCAAATAAACGCGTCGCACGCAAGCACCAGCTAAGCAAATAAAAACGCGACAATTTTCACGTCCATTTATAGTTTTCGTTTTTATTTTTAAAGCGCCGCTTCAAAATAAACCTATATACACAAGATGGAAATCACTTCTTCCATTGTCGACGATAACCCAAAAACTGATTTTGTGTTTAGTTTGTTGCCCTACCCCCGCACCTCCGATTTAGCACGGTTGGCAACGTAAGACCCGATAGACGTTCACAACACGCATGCGTACACCTCTGGGTATTCCAGACCCTTCCAAACCGACAGCGGCGGGGGGGCGCTGACATCAACGCAGAGCTCTCTCGCGCTTAGGCGCAAGACCGAGCGCTTCTCGCGAGAGTCCATCTAAGATGAGGCGGGACCCCACCACGCTCCGAGGAATTTTCTCCGTGAATCCACGGCCGAGCAGGGCGCCCGACCTCGCAGCGTGGCCCGAAGCATCTCACAGGTCGGCCTTGGGCCCAATGCTGACCGGGATGGCCATAAGCTCGCTGCGCATGCACAAGTACTCCCCGATGACGGCCATGAGCGCCACGCACACGAGGTTGACGAGCCACCAGGTGAGCGCGCTGGGGAAGCTGGCGTTGTACGCCCAGCACGCGAGCATGTGGAAGAAGTGCGTCGTCACCGTGAAGTCCAGGCACTGCTTCCCGCGGCGCACGAACAGCCACAGGCCCAGCGCGCTGCGGGAGGGGGGGGGGGGGGGGGGGAGGCACGCACAATCGAGACGCGCGTTTACACACCAGGGCACCAGCAGAACGTGCGTTTGCACACCAGCACGTGCATTTACACACCAAGGCACCAGCAAAACGTGCGTTTGCACACCAGCGTGTGCCTTTGCACACCAGCGTGTGCATTGGCAATGGTTGCAATTGCAAAAGCCGTGATCCGTCCACTGCTGGATGAATGCCAGTGTTCTCGTCCTTTCATCCAAAAAACTCCGCTCTTTGCATGGAGTCTTGGATTTTATTTCTCCACGAGCTTCTATTCTGTGCCTCTTGTCGCATTCACTGCCCTTGTATCTCATTCTACCACATCCTCCCATCTCACCCTCGGTCACTCGCTTCGTGCCCTGCAACGGCGTCTCCGTAGCCCTTCTAAGTCCATATCCTTCGTCTCTTCACAACAAGTGGCCCAACCGTCTAAGTCGAGCCTGCCTTACCATCGCGATCCACCAAGGTTGGATGATCAGTGGTGTGTCAATTCATACGCCGGCATGTCCACCCCATACACACACACACACAAAGATAAACACTCTTTACAGGGCAAGCGTGAGAGCAGCTTATAGTGATCTTTGCACATCATCATCTACCACACCCTGATTTGTGGACCCGCGGGACAATCCAGTATTTCCTGTCACAATGCCACCAATGGGAAATGGTCTTATACATTCCCTTTGAACATAAAAGTCATGCGAGAGCACGCGTTAGGCAATTGCGGGGGGGGGGGGGGGGAGAAAGATTTATGGTGTGGGTGTTACAGCCCCTGGCTAAAACGACACGGGGACAATGGTGGCTTGGGAAAGTGAAAAAACACTCATCTGGTGACTTGTGGATTATATTTAGCTTTGTGTGGCCAAATCAACTTAAAATTGTAGCTGGATTCTCACCCAAGTAAAAAAAGCCTTCATCGAGGTGATGCTGTCATTGAGAGGAAAAAAAGGGGCCACTCTCCGTGCGAAAGCATTATCCTAACAATCGTGCAAAAGACTCCATTCGTTACTGCGACATTTTCAAAAATTTCAAACAAGGAAATTAAGAAGCCCGATTTACAAAGACACGTCAATACAGCGTGCGCCAGAGGTCATTCCATGTCATGGGTGGAAAAAACCCAATTTTTCCAGCGGCAGGCATCTTTTTTTTAGAACCAATTAAACCGGATTTCTCCCAATCTCAGATGATCGGGTTTAATATAAAAGACAATTAAACCCGATTGTAAAAAACCCGACTGTGCCACCCTTGTTCCATGTCAAGTCAACACAGCCATTTACCTAACCTTCCACGAGCAGTGGTAACTGCGACTTGGCGACCCAGCAATGGCTTGGTACACATTCCAGGATCATCAGCAGCAGCAAGGGTCGGATTTCGTGTCTCCACATTTCATGAGCCATACTTTGAACCTGTCTTCATCCCTAACCTCCGCCACGGACTGGAGGTGCAGCGATCCTGATTGTAAAATATCTTTAAATTTAGGGATGGATCAGGCCAGGCTACTTAAAGGTAATTTGTCAATTGTAATAAAATCAAGATTCAAATCAAGATTAAATTGTAATTGTTCGCCCTGTATTTAAACAGAAACATGGCCCTCAAGTCGAATCAAGTGAGGGGGCTTACTCTGCTTCTTGATTTTCCACCGCCCCGTGACCTAACTGGAACCTCTACCGTGACCTCTACCGTGACCTCTACCGTGACCTCTACCGTGACCTCTACCGTGACCTCTACCGTGACCTCTACCGTGACCTCTACCGTGACCTCTACCGTGACCTCTACCGTGATCCCGTGGCGAGGTTGGCCCAGGGTAGAGCGTGTGGCCTGGCAGGAGAAGCGAGTGCCGCGGACGGCTCGCCAAGCCAACGTATACGTGCGTGCCGTGAGCGCCTCAAATTGGCACGGTTGGCTACGTACTGTGCGAAAGAAGTTCAACATACGTACGTACTGTGGGTAACAAGGGCCAAGCTTGGACGGCCGACTTGAGATCCTGGCTGGCGCTATTCCACATGGTCGCAGAGACTTGTGACCATGAGGCGTTGCATCTTAGAGAACTCGTCTTAGAGAACTGAAAGTGACCTTATTCAACTCCCTGTCCTACAGACTACACACACCGAACCGCAGAGGTCGCAACCGGGTACCCGATACCCGTACCCTACCCGATACCCGTTTGCGACCCTGGTGCGGCCGGGTACGGGTAGGCCGTGAGTCACTGATGAGTAACCGTTTGTCACTCATTTCGGGTAGGGTACGGGTAGGGAACGGGTACGGGTACCCATTTGCGACCCTGGTGCGGCCGGGTACGGGTACGGGTAAGGAATCAAAACCCGTTTGCGACCTCTGCTGAACCGGCACTTCTCGATAACCGACTTCATCAAGTATAAGGGTGGCTGGGAAGACAAAGGCTCATGACGAGTTGGGGCACGGCAAACTTAACACAGCGAGTACAGTATCTGCGTTCTCACTGCACCAAGGAGCTCGGGGTCGTCATCGGTTTGAAATTCCAAACCACCGCCGCAGGCCTCAAGTACGAGAAAGTGCACGGTGGGGTGGGGGGGGAACGGAATGGCGTGAGCAGTTACGTGTGCGGTTCAACAACGACCAATCCAACGCAGGGGGTGTCACGCGCTGCGCGAAGCGCCGCTGCGTAGATTTGACGAGGAGTGACCCCCGCCATGACGGGAGGGTCACCGCTGCAAACTGCCCTCACCAAGTGAGCGCGTTGAGCACGAAGGCGATGAGCGGAACCCTCCCGTGCGCCGTCGAGAACTCCAGCACCTGCACGCGCGCACACAAAGACAAAGAGCCCCCCTGTGTAGCCTCAACAGACTGTCGGGGCAAGTGTCGTTGGCGAGGAGCGCCTATGAAGGCCGGCGCGGCACTCGAGGGGTTGGGTGGCCAGCACCACGCCCGGCCGACTTTGTCTCCTCAGTGGCGATGTTTACACATTGCACCAGGTACTCGTTTGAGGCTGAGTCGACCAAGGAGAGGCTCAGGACCAGTTCAAATAATCGTCACTGGGTTCATAGCGCAGGGTGTGTGTGTGTGCACAACACCACCACCACCACACTCATCAGTCACTCCGGCACTCTGCCAGAAAGAACAAGCACACACATATTTGCACGAGGGCAACAGACTGTTGGGTTAGGTGTTGTTAAAGACAACCTGTCAAGGCTGGCATCATCAGTTGGACATTCCACACGAGGGGGGTGGGTGGCCAGCACCACACCCTTTTATCTCCCCAGTGCTCATGTTTACACACCACCAACTCGTACGTGCGTTTAAGGCCGAGTCAACCTAGAGGGGGGAGGCCCAGGACCAGTTCAAATGTTGGCCACTTAACTCGGGTTCGTACCGCGGTGCGCTAACCACCGTGCCACCGTTTGCCCCCCACACATGCACACATGTCCACCACCACCAAACTCATCGATCACCACAATTGTTGCTCTAACGGGGGAGAATGCATGAAGGCAGTTGTTGCAGCACCCTCTCATGTGTAGAGTACGGGGTGTTGCGAGAATACTGCTGCATCGACACTCGGCGTAAATTCAACTTCCCGTCAGTGTTGCTCTACAGCATCACCTTCTTCGCTGGCTTTGCGTATTAACGCCGTCCGAGCAAGGGTCAGAAGTGCTTACGCATTAGCTCTGCCCGTCAGTATCAGGGGCGCTAAAACTCTGGCAACGAAGATCCAACTTAAAGCGTGGCAAAGATGCAAAGATTATCTTAAATTTTTGCCCTCCGGCACCCATGCCACTAATTTAATACTTCCACGAACAAACATGTGTTGGAACCCGCTCGCATCATTTTGCGAGTCTGCAACCCATTTGGGCTGGCAAAAGTGTCCGCGAGTGATGCTTAAGAATGCTTCCTTAAGATGTATCACACGGCTTGCCTTCTCAGGTCACCGATGGCAGGCAAAACAAACGAGACAATGTCTCCATATTCATTATATAACCGCATTTGAATGGGTTTTAATTTAGCCGCGACACCAGCCCAGGTCACCCTTGACCTGCGTTATGAATTGTGAATCACAGAGAAAGAGGACGGTGATTATTTTAAATACATTTTTGCTCTCACGCTTGTTTATCCCAGAGAGGGTCGCCGAGTCTCATGACTTGTTTTCAGGTGGGTGCTGCCGTGTTTTCGCAGTACAGGGCGACGCTTGCTGTCATTTTTCAAACATGCCAAATTTTAGACCATGACGACGCCACACAATGGCCTACTCTTGCGAATGGAATCCTGGGATCTTTAACGTCCACTGTCAAGCAGATGGGGGTTTGTATTATTACGGTTAGTACGCACCGCAGCAGTATTAATCAGGGCGTCCGCTGGATTAGAACAGTGAACCTCTGCAACAAGCGGTGAATGTGGTCTTTGCCAGGCCGTGACAACTTCATCTTTTTCACCTTCTAATTATAACAGTTGTGCATCACACTTTATCTTAGCTCCTACTCTAAATCTGCATTGCACACTTTTTTTCTTACAGAATTCAGAATTTGCACCTGGAAAATTCTTCTGAAGCCATAACTAGAACCCATAAAGAAATGCCACGATATGCAAAAAAATGCTTGCAATCCAGCTTGATTCACATGCGAACTGGGTTCAATCAGGGTCAACTACCATTAACGCTCCACCCAATTACTTCATTAGGAGTTAAGTCCCACGTGAGCGGATTACGTGAACGCTCATCTATGCATCTAATTCAGCTCCCCCATGAATCGCGTAACTTGGCCAGCCCCACTCAGATTCCCACCCCACTCCCATGTCCTGTTAAAACAGCCACGCCGATCCATGGTGACGTCGCTGTACAGAGACGCTGCTGTGTCCAAGGCTCAACTATTACTGGTAGGAACCTCCTGGTTCCACCAGCCCACAGGAGATCATTGTGTCCATCCGTCGTGCAGGGAGGGGCTGGGTGGGGAGGGGCTGGGTGGGGAGAATGGGCCTGGGTGGGGGGTGGGATGGGTGGGGCTGGGTGGGGAGGGGCTGGTCACCCCGTGGTGCCCTTATAAAACTCAACGTTTAACCTACTCACGCCGGCTTGTGCCCGCCCTCACAGTCGGCCATATTTGCGGAACACACCACGCCGCCGTTGACCCTGGCCATTGACCGAGCAACCCGACGTTCCTACCAGCTCCCTCCGCAGGAATGTGTTTTTATTGACGTCGATTCACATCGTAATGGCAATGCAATGTACATCCAGTGATGGTGGCATTGATACCCATTTAAGGAACGAGTCCTTTCCAAACACAGAGCACTTCCGCACCTCCCATTAGCACGGTTGGCCGGTTACGTTGTGAAATAAGTTCAACATACAGTACTAGACTTGCATAACACCTACTGGAATGATACGCTTTTGACGGTTTTGGCCAAGATATCTCATTGGTTCCTCCAGACTCTCACTTTCCATCATTTTCCTCCAATTTCACATTCTTTCTCGATCTTTTCTTCCCCCCTTTTTTCCATTAATCACATCCACGACTCTACTCACCTTCCCCGTGGTGTGTGCCATGCGCATAATATTGTCACTGCAAGCCAATTAAAAGTCAAACATTGGGTTTAACTACTAATTACGTAATTGGGTGGAGCATTAACATTATGATCTGGTTATTTAGAGACACAATTACACACAAGTTCGTATTTCCTGTGAATGTTAAGTTTGAATTCATCATCATCTTCGCCAGTCACTAACAATCCGCTGCTGGCTTAAAGGCCTCCCCAAATCTTCTGCTGACATCCCTCACGCGTTCTGGATATATTGACAACTTGAGGGCAACCTCAAGTTGTCAATTCGGCAAATACCATACAAGTACAGTACAACATTTCGATTTAAAGCTTTCGTGACTGCAGGGATTCATCTTCTTGGTTCTTTCGGTAAAGTCACGTAGAAGGGAAATAATAAAATAAAACATAATAAAATACAATTCTCACGACGTTTCGGCCACAACGCAAGCAGCCGTCCTCGGGTGAAGAAACAGAGCTTGGCAGCGTATTTTAAGCTTAAAATACGCTGCCAACCTAGCAGTGTTCATTAGGACGCTGTCTTTCCGACAGCCCTGTTCTTCACTTGAGGACGGCTGCTTGCGTTGTGGCCGAAACGTCGTGAGAATTGCATTTTATTGTTTTAATTTTATCATTTTATTATTTCCCTTCTACAGTACAACACTGTCCCCCTAGAAGATGAATCCAAACGTCTCTTCGTATTTATTGCTCTGTGCGCGGTTGTCGTTTTCGTTTACACTTTTTAAAGTTTAGGGGGTTTATACATATCCAAGTGTGGAGGAATCGCATGCGGCAAACACGTGCAGCCCCCGGACGTGCCTGGTAGCTGAAGATCTGGTCAAGGGTGCGATTCGCCTGCACCAAGACATCGATGAGCGCCAGCCAGAGGCACAGGAATCCGTAGAATACGCACTGCATGAGCGCCATCTGTGACACGATCAGCACCGGGTCCCACGCGTAGCTGCGGAAGTGCCCCGCCATGCCGGACGGGCACCACCACCGGCACCTCATTCACCGACTTCCTCACACCAACTCTTCACCACCTCCTCCTCTTTCCTCTTCCTTCACCACCTCCCCCTCCTCATTCACCTCCTTCCTTCCTCTTCACACCAACTCTTCACCACCTCCTCCTCCTCCTTCCTCTTCACGGCAACTCTTCCTTCACCACCTCCTCCTTTCTCTTCCTTCACCACCACCACCTCATTCACCGCCTACCTCACCTCCTCCTTCCTTCCTCTTGACAGCAACTTTTCCTTCACCCCTTCCCCCTTCCTTCGCCCCCCCCCCCCTTCCTCATTCACCGCCTCCTTCCTCTTCACACCAACTCTTCACCGCCTCCTCCTCCTTCCTCTTCCTTCACCACCTCCTCCTTTATCTTCCTTCACCACCTCCCCCTCCTCCTCATTCACCTTATCCTTCCTATTCACACCAACTCTTCACCGCCTCCTCCTATTCCTGGGTCACTCCTCCGTCACCAACCACCACGTCCTTCACCACCACCACCACAAGCCACACTCAAGACCGTGATTTCCGAGTCCTCAGTAGCTACTTTGTCAATCACTACCCTGGTGACGCAGTGCTACTATTGGCTATGACGATGTTGTTGATGTTGACACCCCTCCGCGTCTCCGACCCTGGCCGATTCTCTTCCCCTCAAGTCGTGCCGACGACTGTGACTTGCCAAGTGCGAGATGATGAGCGCGGTGATGATGGTGATGTTGGTAATTAAAATGAAGAATCCGGCAAGTGATGATGATGATGACGATCAGCTGATGATGTTGACGAGGCAAACCCCTTGATCTGGCTACCTTAACTCCTCTCCCCGCAGGCCCCGTGTATCTGTAACTCTTCCGTCTTTCTCTATCGCTCTCCTCACGTGCCTCTCCTCCTCCTCCTCGTCTCGTCTCGTCGTCTATCGCCCCGCGCGTCTCCACCTCCCCGCCGACTGCCGCAGACGACGCAGATGCCGACAATCTCCCCACGACTCTTCCATTCCTCGTCGCCAAATGGACTCCGCATCCGGCGGACGTCACGTCCGGCGATGACGCTGGCCCGGACGTGACGCAATCGGACGTGACGTCACATCCGTCCGGCACGACTCCCCCCCTCCCCCCCACCACCATTAATATTTATTTTTTAATTAATCGCGTTAAAGAAAGCTAATTCGCAATTTAAGAGTCCGCCTCGCACGCGCGGGTCTTTCGCATGAACGCTGTCAAAATTTAAATGTTTTAAAAAATAAACCCGCCCACGCGTTAATTGCCGACCGGAAGTGCGGCACTTCCCGTGGTGCCGCGCGCGCCTCCTCCACTTCGCCGTCGAGGTCATTTGTCGGCGCGGCGAGCAGCACGAGGAGGAGGAGGAAGACGACGACGAGAAAGGTGCCGATCCACGACCTCTATCATCATCATCATCCTCCTCACCTTCATCAATCGTCATCATCATCACCACCACCTCCTCCTCGTCTAGATAACGAAGAAGCGATCGGGGTCCCTCGGCAAACACCGGCCGCGCGGATCGGACGGCAACGGGGCTTTTTGTGGCTGTTGAGGAACGGGTCGGGCCCAGGTCGGACCCGGGTCGGGAGTGGCGGGAGGGAGGCGGTGTCCAGGGCCCTGTGGGCCGCGCGCGTTCCCGACGCGGCGTGTGGCGGGCGGGCGAGACCGCCGTGGAGAAGGCAGCGGAGTAGGAGAGAGGAGGGGTGAGGAATCTTTAGGGGGGGGAGCTCCCCCCTCACTGGGTTTGCAGGTTTAGGGGATTGCTGGGATCGTGTTGAGGCTGATAGTCGATTAGGAGAGGGGGGGATGTGTGGGGGTCTCCCCCGGTGTGTGTGGTGAGGGATTGTTTTTACCTCTTGCGTTTCTGCGAGACGCGGTGCCAGACCGCAGAGAGAGGAGGGGGGGGGGGCTCGAGTGTTTGTGGGGGGCCAACGTGGACTCGGGGGGGGGGGGGCTCTTGCCGCTTACTCAACATCGACGTCCATTGATAAGGGTGCTTGACAGCTACATTAATTTTTTGAATGGTGGTTGGGTGCTCGTGTGCTCGTGCTTGACGCCGGGTGGGTGGGGGTGCTGTGCGGAGTGACGGCTCGCGGGTCCGAGTCACGAGACGCGATGTGGAGGTGCAAAGTATGGGGGGGGGGGTGGTCGTGGGAAGCCGTGGAGGCGCGGTGGCGGTGGTGATGATGGTGATGTCGATGGTGGTGATGGTGGCGGTAATGTTGGTGGTGATGGTGGCGGTGATGGTGGCGGTGATGGTGGTGATGATGGTGATGTTGGCGGTGATGGTGGCGGTGATGGTGGTGGTGATGATGATGGTGGTGGCGGTGGTGATGATGGTGGTGGGGGTCCTTGCGGCAACTTCAGTGCGGGGTGACCTTGCGCACGTCGCCGCCGCCAGCGAACACGGAAGCGCCATGTTGGGAGAGGCGGGTTGGGAGAGGCGATGGCGGCGACCTCTGCCGCCTGTGGACGTCTCGTCCGGCCACTTTGTTTGTAGCTCTGCCGCCGCTAGCGCCATCGCTGTCCTTCCGCGCCGCTCTTCGATTCAACGAAGTTGCCGGCAAAGTCGACCCTTCCCCGACCTTCACGGACTCCCCCCCCCCCCACCACCACCCCCCCACCACCTCTCTCTCTCGCCGATCGTCTCTCGTTTACCGCCACGGTGCGGCGTCGTTGTTGCTCGCACCACCACCACCATCATCACCACCATCACCAACACCACTATCACCACCAGCAGCAACACCACCATCGCCACCAACACCACCATCATCACCATCATCACCCCCACCATCACCAACATCACCATCATCGCTACCATCGCCACCAACACCACCATCATCACCATCATCACCCCCACCATCACCAACATCACCATCATCGCTACCATCACCACCAACATCACCATCATCACCACCAACATCACCATCATCACCACCAACACTACCACCATCACCAACACCACCAACATCACCAACACCACCATCATCACCACCATCACCAACACCATCACCACCATCACCACCAACACCATCACCACCACCATCACCAACACCATCGCCAACACCATCACCAACCAACCATCTCGGCGGCCCCCCCATTTCTGATCTAACTCGTCATTCAAGACTCACAATCTTGACCCATCTGGCTTAAGCCATTGTCCATTGAAACGCGTTCGTCCCGTAAACTGTAGCTGCTGGCCGTTGTGGCGCTTTCTTCGTCTCATCAAATCATCTGGGTTCATCCACGTCGCTTTACAACGTTTGTAATCGACACAGCTTAAATACATGTACAGACCATACGGTTTAACACCGTGTTCTTGAACAGGGAAATTGCGTTTCAGGTCCAAACGGAGTACAGGCGTTTCAATACGAGCAACACAATTTTTATTTAGTATTTGTTTGTGTTTCTCCCTTGTGATGGGACTTTGTAGGATGAACGTTGAGTTTTATAAGGGGCACGGGGTGACCAATAAGATCTGAATTGGTCTGTAATAAGGTAGGGCACTGATAAGGGCTTGACAGGTATGCAACGTCCTTCAATGACCACCGTCAAAATCGCGGGGATGGGGAGGTTGGTGGCTACCAAAATAACAAGGCAGTTTTTTTTCTTCGAATTCTCTAACAACAATAATCAATATTTCAAGACCCGCAATGCATTGCGTGGTGAATCCGAGACGCCGGGGGGAGGGGGGGGTCCTGGATAAATAACCATCACGAAGCGGTTCCAGCGTTTGCGTGTTGCCCACTCCCGCTGGTCCATGACCCACGTGCCTCTCTTTTTTTTTGGCGTTTGCGCGCATTAGACCCACGACGCTGCTGCATTCAAGGACCGGCCCGTGTCCGTGTCCTCACCTTCGCCGACGTGTCTCTCGGGCTCGTTTCTCTCGCCACGCGCATTCGACGCAGTCCCCCTTTTGACTATCCTGGCTTTTGAGGTCATCCTCGTTGCGCGCTGTCGGCAAGTTCTTTCGGGGAAGCACCACCTCGTGTCTACGACTGCAGGCTCTTCCACTGCATCTGTCCACTACAAGTTGGCTGCGCAGCGCACAGGCTGCTCATCCAGTGGCTCTTTCTCGCGACCGTGAGCGGCTATTTCAAGCGCCATCGCCCAAGCTCTTGACAAACCGCCAGGGCCATAAGGTCGCAGTGTAGGATTGAAATACATTCACGATAATAACCCACAATACATCTTTTTCAAGGTCGACCTGGGGAGGTTTGTTGCATGAAGATCGCGCAAACCCCATGACCTACCGTGTCAAACCCCGGCTACTGAAGTAGCCCTCCCGCCACAATGGCCCGTGCCTGACTTGCAGAGGGCCACCTGGATGAGTGAGATCCCCTCCCCGGGGGCCGGGTGGCGGTAGCTTGAGACGGTGCCAGCGTGGCTGCCCTCGGGGGGGTGGTGGGAGGGGGGTGGAGTGTGCGGACCGGCAAGCGGCGACCTTCAAAGTCTGCGCCGCGTCCGCTTGTCCGCGCCTGCCCTTGATGAGCTCGCTGCTACTGCTGCTGCGCGTACGTGCCTTGCCTGCAGGGCGCTCATGGCGTTTAAGCCACGTGTGGGCCGGGCTTCGCTCGTTCGCTCTCTCTCTCTCTACCTGCTCTGTGTGTGTGGGCGAGGCAAGTTTCCTCATGCTTTGCGTGTGTATATGTGCGTGCACTGTGTGTGTTTAAGATTATCGTGGGTAGTGGTGGCGCAGCGGTTAGCGCGCTGCGCTATGAACCTGGAAACATAAGTTCGATTCTAACTCACAGCCAACAACGGTGACGAAAATGCTTAACCGGTCCTGGGCCTCCCCTAGGGCGACTCGGCCTCAAATGACTACCTGATGTGGTCTGTAAACATCGCCCCTAGGGAGACGAAGGTGGCCGGGCGTGCTACTAGCCACACGTAGTGTGTACCCACATTGATGGGTGCTTACTATCAGCACTTTCATTCAATGCTGTGTTATGTAGTTTACCCTCAACACCTGGATCTCAAAGTGCAGGCTGTGGTGACGTCATCGCCACTTCGTGACCGGGTGCTGTCATGTGCAAGCAGTGGCATTGTGGTCAGTTGCCACATTAGGGGGCACAGGTGGTACCAGTCATCTCAGTCCATCAACCCATGGCACCTGGGTCTGTCCCGTGACCTGCCTACGAGCCTTAGATACTTAATGGGGGGGCCTTAAAGTGCACAGCCTGCCACAAGCGCCGTGGTGATGTCACCGCCACTTGGTGGCGAATTACGGTTGTTGTTGTGGTTGGCGCACTGGGCTACGCACCTGCCGATACCCGAGTTCAATTCCCAGCCACGGCTAACGTCAGTGACCTCCTGATATCTGATCTGATCGTCGGCCTCTCCTAGGTCGATTCTGGCTTTTATCAGTCGTCTGCTGAATAGCTCCAGTGGCTTCCTAATATTGGAAAGAAGAGCGTTCCAGACGGCTGCAGAAGCGAATCTGAAAGCACGCGATGCGGTGACCGTCTTTGTTCAATGGCAGCCAATACACGCAGCTGTGAGGGATGACCGGAGTTTGCGTGATGGTTTATGCTCCTTGATGAGATCAGTGAGGTATTGTGGTTCATTTGTGGCAAGCACTTGGTGTGGATTGATTGCGTGTGAGACACATTGTGAAGCCGTAGATGATGACGGTGATGACGACGATGAAGGATTGGGCGTCTTGTGTGTGAACGTGTGCTTTGCAGATGCTGGCCGCACGTATGCTGAGTTTGATGGGACGGAGGGCGCTCGCCACCACGGCGGCGCGGCACGGCCACGGTATGGGTGACACGGGCGCAGTGGCACCCACAGTACCCCCCACAGTACCCACAGCATATTGTACCCCTGTGCAGTACACACACGCACCCATACAGCGCACACAAACACCCATATTACGCCTGTGTACAGCTCACAAATGCACCCATACAGCGCACACACAGACACCCATTACGCCTGTGTACAGCTCACACACGCACCCATACAGCGTACACACAAACACCCATTACGCCTGTGTGCAGCTCACACATGCACCCATACAGCGCACACACAAACACCCACTGCGCCTGTGTGCAGCTCACACACGCGCACCATACAGCGCACCCACTGCACCTGGGCGTAGCTCACACGCACCCATAGAGAGAAAACCAAATGGAGCAAAGGAAAGTACAGCAATGGAGCATATTGCAATCGGAAGAAAAACTAAAATCGACACTCTTTAAAAAATTTTTTACAGAAGTCTCGTTTTCCTTGACCGTCCATTTCACCTACCGTTGATTCTCAATGGTGGAGGTGTAGAATAACTTATGGTTTGGCTGTGACTCCCGTCCGTCATTGGCCTGGATCCGGTGTTCCATTTGGCATTGCATTTTGCGCAGTGCAGTCTCCATTACTGCGGCGTCTACAATCGGTTGAATTTTTTTTATCGTCTTCAAAGCACGACGTGTAGGACATGACAATTGTCTTATCGTTTCTTTTTTTTTTAAAGGTAATCTTTCTGACCTTCCAGGTGTGCTCAAATAACGAGTGAACCCCAGGGGGGGTCACTCTTGCAAATGAGACTCATACTGGTCTCCGGACTTCTTACCCGATCAAACAAAATAACACCTGAAACCTGAATCGGTGCAATTGAAAACGCGACTCATTTTTGAACGTAAAAGCTAAATTTGGCATGGTCTTTCCGTACCAAATGATGAAACGTGTGTGCTGTGTTAGCGTGCCATTCTAGTCAACTGTTTCCACAACCTTTGGACACTTGCGTTTTTATTGTAAATGGCAAACATATTAAGGGTTTGCAATGCATAAATAATGATTGTTTGCTTGTGTGTACATGTGATGTCACGTGTCGTTTTATATTTCTAGTTACACATAAGCTTATTTTTGACCCTGTGTAGAGATTATATTACTGTAAAGCATCTCTTGAGGAATAATCGTTTGGGCATCTTTGAAATGTTTTTGCGTGCATGTGCCCGCGTTTAGTTACGGTCTGCGCAGTAAATTTCGGGTCACAAGACAACATGTCTCGCTGTTACAAACGAGCGATTTTCGCCGGCGCTTACCGCCTTGGCAAACTCAGCCGGTGACAAATTCCACATTCCCGTGGCAGAGACCAGTCTATCCATGGGGCGCCAACTGCTGCACTTATTCAGTGCTGTTAATTGTTTCCCAAATTAGCACTTTCCCACCAGGGGAGTCGTGATGCCTTCCGTGGGGCAGAGGGAGGAAGTCATGTACAGTTGTCGCACACCTCCGTCGCACTTAAACCTTTTGCTACTTGCAGTGATTGCGAGTCGTAATCCTGCTCCTGGGCGATCCGGTCAACGGCACGATGAAATGGCGTTGCGATTGTGTCGTGCGCTGACACTCGTGCAAAGTGAAAGCACGGAGTAGGGACGATGGTGCGGATCCTGCTGATGCTGCTTGATGGTGTTAACGGTGCCGATGGTACTGATGATGCCGACGCTCTTGATGATGCTGACGGTGTCAATGGTTTTGATGGTACTGATGATGCCGACGCTCCTGACGATGCTGACGGTGTCAATGGTTTTGACGGTGCTGACGATGCTGACGATGCTGACGGTGTGTACAGCGGTGGTTGCAAAGCCCGAGGAGTGGAGCCTGCCCCAGTACACGGACCGCATGGACGTGCCGCTGCCCGACATCCCCTACGTGCGCGACCTCGCGTCGCATCAGCTCGCGCTCAAGGAGAAGGAGAAGGGACCCTGGACGGCGCTCAGCCAAGCCGAGAAGCTGGCGCGTGAGTGGCGCACGCACCCAAAGACAGACAAAGATCCCACGTGTAGCCTCAACAGACCGTCGGGGCAGTTGCTTGTTTGCGAGTAGCATCTATGAAGGCCGGCACGGCACACGAGAGGGTGGGTGACCAGCACACCACGCCCGGCTGCCTTTGTCTCCCCAAGTGGCGATGTTTACACACTGCACCAGGTATTCATTTGAGGCTGAGTCGACATATGGGAGCCCCAGGACCGGTTCAGATTATCGTCACCGATGTTAGCTGTGAAATAGCCGTAAGCGGGGTTCGTAGTGCAGTCCGCTAATCGCGATACTTCCGCTCCACATGCACACAAAGCTAAAGGATCCCCCTTTTAGAGCCTTTAACGGTGCCGAGATGTTAACTCGCTCACCCGGTATCCAGGAGGTTGTGGGTTCGATCCAGACCCTGACGCCTGTTGAATATTTGGAGTTTGCGGTGTCTCCCTCTCCCTGTGGTCGCATGGATTTTTCTCCGGGTTCTCCCGTTTTTCCCTCCACATTTTAGAATGAACGTGCGTTTAGAGTATTTGGCTGCTATAAATTTCCATGTGATAAGGCCGCTTTGTTGAGCTATCATTTGTGGCCAGGTCACTTCTCAAAGAGCTATACAGCTTGGTGGGCCTTTCCTGGTAAAATGAAAGTTTAGTGTTGGTCTTTATTCGTATCGTTTGGGAGATTGCTTCGTGGTTTTTGAGTGCCTGCCCCTGCCACCTAATTGCTGCAACCCTCTTCCCACGATCCCTCACGTTTACCTCTGCACCGCGATGGGTGCAGCGTGGGCTAAGCCACCTTAGCCTTAATGGTTACGCACACTAAAATTAGAGTGCGATGGCTAAAGGACAGAGGCAGAGACTTCTTTCCTGTAAGATAGCTTGACTGTTTCGCTTTCCCTCGCTCTGCTATTTTTTTATCGTGCTTTTCGCGAGAGCTAAAGTATGAATAATGGATCGCTGCACGGAACCCAAACGCGCCTCAGGGCAGTGCTCATGCGGAGCAGAATTCAACTAGCCTAGAACCGCCCATATATGTTGGACCTCTTTCGCATCGTACATAGCCAATCGTACTAAATCGTTGGTGAGGGAAAATCAAGTTTCTACCATGCTTTGGGGGGGGTTAGTCCAGATCATCATCACGATCTATGGACCAATAGCCCATAGGGAGGTGTCTGCTTCACATTTCGTAATTTGTTTCCACTTTCCTCTGCCTTGTGCCGCTATGGCTCAAGTAGTGGCCACATCTTGTGTGGAACCAATCTCTCATGTCACCGTCATCGTCAAGCCATTAACTCCGTTAGGTCTTCCTCTCCTTCCGCCTTCTTCCATTTTTTTCCGAACAACACCACACCTTTAAATGTTCTTGTTGTTGTCCATCCTGCTACACGTGTGTCCAAAGAGTGCCTGGTTCCTTGTCATCTCTGCCCGCATCATCGGGTTGTCTTCTTCTTTGTGCCACCTCTTTCTTCTCGTCCGGATAAGGGACCTAATATATCCACAAGGGGGCGCACACACTGCTTATGTGGCAATG
This sequence comes from Lethenteron reissneri, assembly GCF_015708825.2. Classification (NCBI taxonomy): domain Eukaryota; kingdom Metazoa; phylum Chordata; class Hyperoartia; order Petromyzontiformes; family Petromyzontidae; genus Lethenteron; species Lethenteron reissneri. The sequence goes on along the minus strand of NC_083830.1, from coordinate 4,954,341 downwards.
CATCATTACACGCGTGGGAATACTCTGCTCAAGTATGAAGACACAAATGTGCTGCTGCGACCTACGCAAATTGGCATACACATGCACGGAGATGTGTCGCCCATATGCACAGGGCTAAAAGACCGCCTTTATTAATTGATTAAACCTTCGCTCCTCTTGCTTTATGTAGTGCCACAGGAATTTATTCTGCTAACAATAATAGTCACTCATAATAAAGGTTTTTGGGTCAGATCGCGTTATTTATAAATGTGTCGTAACCCTCCACCACCCGATACGGCCAAACAGTAAAAAATGTGTCACGTTTTCAAAGGACAAATTAATTGACTTCTTTAGCCCACCGGTGTGCTGAAGAGAGAATCAACAGCATTTTAAAAATTTGAGTAGTATGACGTTTCGCTGATAATTACAATCGGCTTCATCGGGCAAGAATGGTGAAGCTCTCCTGTTGCTTCCGGTCTTAAATAGAGCTGCATCAGGGTGACGTCATCATTTAATTCAATTCAATTTGGTGCAGTGATTCGAGGCAAGGAGGGGGGGAGGGTATTGTAATCAGCACACCGGTGGGCTAAAGAAGTCAAATCATTTGTCCTTTGAAAACGTGACACATTTTTTACTGATTGGCCGTGTCGGGTGGTGGAGGGTTACACCACATTTATAAATAACGCGATCTGACCCAAAAACCTATATTATGAATAATATTGGTCGCGAAAGCCTACGTGTTAAATAATAGTCACTTGTGTGTATATATATGTTGAACTTCTTTCACACCGTACATAGCCATTCATGCTAATCGGAGGTGCAAGGAAAGGGACGACAAGCTAAACACTAAAAGCAGTTCTTCAGAAAATTAGTTTTCAATCTAGAATTAAAAGTGCATAGCTCCAGTGGCTTCCTAAGATCGAAAGGAAGAGCGTTCCAGACGGCCGCAGAAGCGCATCCGAGAGCGCGAGATGCGGTGACCGTCTTTGTTCGAGGGTTAGCCAAAAGCCGCTGCTGCGAGGATGACCGTAGTTTGCGTGGTGGTGGTTTATGCTTCCCTTGACGAGATCAGCGAGGTATTGTAGTTCATTTGTGGAAAGCATCTTGTGCACGAGTTCGACCTTACCTTGAGCCCTACTCAACACCTCGCCAACGTGTATGCACATTGTGCCACCCCTGTGACCAAATCTCCCAGAATGTGTGTCCCCCCCCCCCGATCTCGTTAGGTCTCGGAAGGTAAGCAGTGTTGCATGGTTATATTACGTTCATAAATCGGGATTATTCATGGAAAATTGTCGCCCCCTTATTGTAAAATGACGGCGATTGTTGGCACCGGTGCTGTCGATGCCCTTGTCCTCCTGTGCCTCCGCTCGAAGATTTGCAAATTGTTCGAGTTTTGAGATACTCCATAATGTAAAAAAAATTTTGTTAGATCGCATAAATATAAATGTGTCGTTAGACCTGCCACCACCCGACACAGCCAATTAGTAAAGTCACGTAACCAGAACATGCCAATTAATTACTAGTACAGCACACCGGTGTGTTGGAGAGCAAATCCACAATATGTCCAATCTGAGTGACTTTTCACCAATAATTACAACTAGCTTCATCAGGCGACAGCCAGATTCGTGGTGAAATCCTCCTGTTTAGTTCCTTAAATTGAGGGATGGCTGTGATGAAGTCACTTGTGAGCCCTTCACGTGCGAAGTGGGGGGATTAATGAATGCATATGAATTAAAATGGGTATCTATTGCCAGTTGGCTGTCGGGTGGTGGTGGGTTTAACGACACATTTATATTTATGTGATATATCCCCAAAAAAAAAAACTCTACTATGGATGATATTGGTCACGATATACTACTCACGCGAATGACTCTGTCAAGATGACACATTGTTGGGCCAAGCAGGCTTTTTAGCCATGGGTGGGCGACCACCGCAGGCACCGACAAGTTGCCGTAGGTCTTTGCGTTAAGCGATTTGGTTGCACGCAACACAGCAGTGCGACTGATTTGCTGCAGACTGCTCCCGTCTTTAAGCAGCTCCACGTTGTTTTCCCCCCCCCACCTCTCCCTCCCCCGGCATGCAGTGTACCGCATCATGTTCAACAAGACGTACGCGGAGATGGATCAGCCCTCGCACGAGTGGAAGACTGTGCTTGGAGCGGTGTTCTTCTTCTTCGGATTCACGGGACTGCTCATCATCTGGCAGCGCCACTACGGTGAGGCCCCCCCCCCGGCACCCCCACGCACGCTCACGCACGCTCACGCACGCTCACGCGCTCGCATGTACGCACATTCACTCGGGGGCCGCGCTCGAGTCCTGCCCAGCACTGGGAAGACTGAACCGGATCAACCGGAACAAACCTCAGATGTGACAAAGTGATAAATCTGTTCTGGGCCCTCGGACAATTAATCTGTTCTGAAAGTCACTTGTACACACCCCCCACCCCCCCCCCCCCCCCCCTATTCGACTGGCACATTCGAGCTGAGCCCGAACCAAACCGGAATATGCTGGCCTCACGAGACACGCGACTCTGGCTTGGGGCCAGATCAAAGGCAGGGCTAGATATGCATCTATCGCGTTTGACGTTGGTTGGTAAACCGAGGACGTCACCGCGTCACCTGCTATGGGACTCGACCACCGCGTCGGCTGCACGCGCCTCGACTAATTACTACGTCAATTTAACACGTAGGCTTTCGCGACCAATATTCATAATATAGGTTTTTGGATCAGATCGTGTTATTTATAAATGTGTCGTAAACCTCCACCACCCGACACGGCCAAACAGTAAAAAATGTGTCACGTTTTCAAAGGACAAAATAATTCACTTCTTTAGCCCACCGGTGTGCTGAAGAGAGGATCAACAGCATTTTAAATCTGAGTAGTACGACGTTTCGCTGATAATTACAATCAGCTTCATCGGGCAAGAATGGTGAAGCTCTCCTGTTGCTTCCGTTCTTAAATAGAGCAGCCTCAGGGTGACGTCATCATTTAATTACCAGGGAAACGTGTTGCTCAAATTGTAAATGCTGTTGGTTTACTCTCCAACACACCGGTGTGCTGAAGTAACTAATTGGCCACGTTTTGTTTACTTGACATACCTTAATAATTGGCTGTGTTGGGTGGTGGCGGGTTTAACGACACATTGACATTTACTCGATCTCACCCAAAAAAACACATTAATTTGGACAATTACTCCGTGTCGGCGGCACGGCTCGGCACGGCTCGGCACGGCTCGTCTGTGCCGACACCTGATTTTAGTTGGGTGCGAAATAAGTTCTACATACATAGAGATGTTACGACGGCTGTGGTACGTTAAACGTGCGTTGCGATGCGTCTTCCCCCTCCCGCAGTGTTCGGGCCGGTGCCGCACACGCTGTCCGAGGAGTGGGTTGCGATGCAGACCAAGAGGATGCTGGACATGCGCGTCAACCCTGTGGAGGGCTTCTCCTCCCAGTGGGACTACGAGAAGAACGAGTGGAAGAAGTGAATTGTCGACGGCGTCGCCAACACCACCACCACCAACACCACCCGCTCGCCAAACTCGGCGTGCGTGCGAGTGTGCGTGCGTGTACGGGTATCCCATCTGTCACACCCACTGCTAAAAGCGGACTTGGCCTTGCGTCATGCCGGAGAGATGGTGGGCTTCTTCTCTGAGCTTCTTCTTTGGGCTTCTCCAGGCCCTCCTCCCCCCCCCCCTCCTCTACCATCCACGGAGACAAAACATTTGCCGCGCTTTAAACGGAGCTGCGCTCACGCACGCTCACTTTCCTTAACGCGCACGGGGTGGTGCACTGATTGCCACCTCCGTGATGAGCACGCGGACTATTGGGTGATGCCGCTGCATTTTCCCAAAAAGGGTTGTTGCACTGTTGGCCACAGCTTCCAGGTTGCATGTTAACCACGGCATTAAATTGGCGAATTTGCCGGATATAAATATTTGAATGATTTGCCCCTGGAGTTAGCCCTTGGCACAATTTGTCGAGTTAATTTTATTTAGCTTTGCACTTATGGCGAAGGTGACAAATCGTAAACGTTTAATACTGTACACGTCAAGCTAACGCGGATAATTTGTTTTAGCTCGCTTGCTTGCTACACTTTCCGCCACGAAACAGCCATATACAATTGGTGTAACCGAAAGTTGACGACGTATTTATCAACTCCGGTTGTCTTGTGCCGGCAAAAAACATTTCGTGGTGTGCAATGTCTCTCATGGGGGGTGGGGGGGGGGGGGTCGGTCTGGAAAAGTCCATCCCTCCCAGGGACGATCCTGCACACACACACACACACCTGTGTGCGGGGGTGACCACATTGCGGTGTGTGCGCGTGCGTCCCTTCATGATTGGTACACGACCATAGGGGCCAAGTCCGCTTCTGCCCACTCTTCAGATCGGGAACCGTTAACAGATGTAATATCTAAATGAAGAATTTGTGAATAAAGCATAGCCCTTACAATGAATGAAGTCTTCTCGTTAACCGTTTCCTTGCTTGAGCGTGTAGCGTGGGGGGTTCCTGGCCAAGCGTCTCCTTTGTGTTTCCCTGTGCGGCGTTTTCGTGGCCTTGGATTGCGTGTGTTTGTGTGTTTTGTTTGTGTGTTTGCGCGCGTGATTTTGTTGTACAGCCCTTCTTTCAGTCCACTGATATGGGAGAGGGTTTCCCCTTGTACACAGTGTTGGGGTAAGTTGATCTAGATTAACCGATTTTTACGACATTGAAACGAAACAAAAATGGCGGTGGTGATACATTGAGACCTTTCTTTTGCCAGTATCATAGTTTGAAAAATAATAGGTTTTACCCTTTCTGGCAATCAAACAGGTGCTAACGTGTTCAAACCAAATAGATACCTTTTAGCAAGAAATCGTGTGCTCGACTCTAGCTATAAATGCTCTGGTTACATGCATTGTCTTTGTTAATGCTCGCCTTGTGATCACACTGGTGAGACTAGGCCATAAAGAAGGCCGTCTCGTGTCTCAAGGATAATGAATTTATCAGAACGTGTTTGCATGTTGACCACAAGCACGTGTGGTTGCCAGAAGGGGGTAAACACCGATTATTTTTCATTGCGGTGGTGACTTTGCATTTTTGGAGACGTCCAAAGAAAAGCCAATTCATCCTCGGCACGAAAGTCACGGTGACGGCCTTCAATTCGTGACAAGTGGGCACTTCCGTTTAATGTCCGAAAGAAAGTTTGACGTCGCAACGACTTGGGCAAGCATAATTTGTGGTACAATTAAAGTAGTACCACGGTGTTCTTGCGTATAAATAACATTTCGTCCGGTTATCACTTAACTCCTAAAAGCTTACATTGTCGTAGTTATTATGAACGCGGTTATAACCTTATTGTTCAGTCGGCTTTCCAATTCCACCGCGAATTTCGGTTAAACTGTTAAACGGTTGTGGTTGCAGAAGCCACCTGCTTATTACGAGGTTTGACTAATCTACTTGAGTTGGGAGGAACGCAAGACTCGAGATGCACACCCAATGAGCAAAGATCCAAAGGGCCTTTGGTTGGTCGCAACCTGGAGAGAACCCATGCACGTGAGCGGGCAGCACTCGTCTGTACAGACAACAGGTGGTGAGATGTTAACTACCTCGCCTGGTGTGCAGGAGGTCGTGGGTTCGATCCTGACCCTGACGCCTGCTGCTGTATATTTGTAGTTTGCGTGTCCATCATCACGGTGGATAGGGGATGTTAATTCCCTCGCCTGGTATGCAGGTCGTGGGTTCGATACCGACTGATGCCTGCTGCTGTATATTTGGAGTTTGAGTGTCTCTCCATCACGGTGGCTAGGAGATGTTAACTCCCTCGCCTGGTGTGCAGGAGGTCGTGGGTTCGATCCCGACGCTGACGCCTGCTGCTGTATATTTGGAGTCTGTGTCTCTCTCCCGGTGGTTGCGTGGATTTTTCTTGGGATCCTTCGGTTTTTCCCCTCCATTTAGAATCAAGGTGCGTTGAGTATTTGTGGCTGCGAAACATTTCCAAGCTACAAGCCACTTCGTTGAGCTATGATTTGTGGTAGCCAGGTCGCTTCTGAAAAAAACAGCTACGTTTCTCAGTGGTGCTCACTTTGTAAAAGAAAGTTTTTAAAAATATATATTGGGTGGGAGTCCACACTTTTTTTGCCGTACCGCATTCGAGCAAGCCAGGCTACGGCTCTTCCCAATCGTCTTCCACGGGTTGAAGGAAGTTTCACAACGTGTGTGTGTGTGTGTGATCCACCAATCACTGGCTGCTGCCTGCACCACTGCAGGGAGCCACGTGCAGCGGTAGCCACCACTGGGCGCCCGACTCTTCAGTGTGAAAGGTGCGTAGCAGTACAGCAGTGGAAGTGAGAATTTATTCTAGATTTGAAGCTTTCGTGACTGCAAGGATTCACTCTTAGTTCTTTTGGTAAAGTCACGTTGGTAAAAAATGAAATGAAAATTTAAAAAAAATCTATTTTTTCTTTTTATTAATTTTAATTTCATTTTTTACCTACGTGACTTTACCGAAAGAACTAAGAGTGTGAGACTTTATGTTTAAAAAAAATGACAAACGCAGCACTCACTTTTTTTTAGTTTACTGTAGTCACACAGGATAGTACAATCTTACAGCAAGGCAACTGTACAACTTTTTTGTATGAACAGTGTAAATACAGGCGGAGGTGTTTATCACATGAGATACAGTATTGTCAATTTGCATATGCAAAAAAAAATGTGAAAGCCTTACAAGAACTGCTTATACACACGCAGATGCAAATGCTCGTTATCACGTGAACCTTAACATGACGGTACATTTTAAAATAGAGCAGTAATGCACTTATTATTGTGATCATACCTAATGTATACGATTTCATAAATTAACAAATCATTAAATATATACCTACTGTTGTCAGTTCCAAACAGTGGGAGGGAAGGAAGCGAAATAGGAAGAAAAAAACAATATAACCAAAGTGTGCGCTGGTGATAGCATCGTTAAATAGAGACAATTTTGTACGCGGGGAAGATTGTGGGTGTCGTTCCAATAAGATGTACACACACCTGGTACATGTGAGAACTTCTTTCGCACCGTACGGAGCCAATTGGAGGTGCTGCAGGAGGGGGGGGGGCTGACGTGGCCTGGCATGAGGCCGCTCACGTCTTTTTATTTGACGAGTCGAAACGTCACGAAACCCGCGTTCTGTTCCCACGACTCGAGACGGCTGGAATTGCTTACAACCTCCTGACCACAAGGCCAGCTTTAGGGGCCACCATCATATTTGTATAACCCCCCGAGTAGAGCAGGCACGGAACATAACGCGCGCACACACACAGCTCCCTCCAGGCAAAACTTGTTGCTTTTACACCCAAGGGACAGGAGTGCGTGCGTGCGTGTCTTATCCGTGCTAATACGTGTAGCTCAATCTAAACGCCATTGCCAAACCACAGATATGAAAAACTTGATTTGGAGCTTTCGTAACTGCAGGAATTATTTGGAATACAACTTTGTTTATTTATTTTACCAGGTAAGGCCCCCAACTAAGCTAAGATAGCTAGATATTTTTTCTCTCCCCGAAGCGACCTGTCCACAAATGATAGGCCAACGAAGTGGCTCGGCGCGTGGCAATGTATCGCAGCCAAATAACTCTTTAAAACGCGTGACGTTGATTCTAAATGTGGAGGGAATAACCGGCGAAAAATCCATGCAACCACGGGGGGGGGGGGGGGGGGGGGACGCAAACTACAAATATACAGCAGGTCGTCAGGGTCGGGATCGAACCCACGCACTCCTGCATACCTGGCGAGGGAGTCAACATCTCCGAGCCACCGCGATAGAGACACCTGGTGGCGGATATCTCACTTTGGGACCACAATATTTCCCCACACGCAGAAGAAAAGAACCCCTTCCCACGCGGCCCGTTGCCTTGATCTCATCACAAGACGAAGACGTTACTTGCACAACAAATATAACAAAAAGCCACAGAGGGTGAAAGAACAATAAGTAAAGTGTTTACATGCACTTTAGCTGCCAGCAATACCGACGTTAGTTACAATTGACATCGTGGTCGTTAACTGACAAGAATAATAACGAGCGAAGAGCACAACTACTTTACATGGCTCGCCACGATCACCGAGAGCCGAACGCGATGGGAATGCCGAGTTCGCGTGAAGTTGATTGTAGGTACTCTTAGGTTTTTTCGGTAAAGTCACGTAGGTAAAAAAGAAAAAAAATAGAAATAAAATAATAATTTCTATTATTTTTAAAAATTGTATTTTTTATTATTTATTTATATGCTTAACCTACGTGACTTTACCGAAAAAACCTAAGAGTATGAATCCTTGCAGTCACGAAAGCTTCAAATCTACAATTGATTGTAGGTGTTGTGTCCTTGCGGGGAGCGGTGGCGCAGTGGTTAGCGCGCTTCACTTGCACTACTACGAACCCGGCGACCCGAGGTTCCAATTCCCGCCCACGGCTCAACACCAACGACGATTATTTAAAAGCGGTCTTGGGCCTCCTCTAAGTCGTTTCGGCCTTAAACAAAAACACACACACACACGAGTACTTTATGTGGGGTGTAACAAATCAGCACTGGGGAGACAAAGGCGGCCGGGCGTGGTGTGTTGGCCAACTACTACTACACCCCCTCGCGCGCCGTGCTGGTCTTTTTTCATAGGAAGAAACAACAACAAAGATCCCCCATACAGCCTTAACAGACTGTAGGGGCAAGTGCTGTTAGCGAGCACCTGTGAAGGCCGGCACGGCTCACGAGAGGGTGGGTGGCCAGCACCACGCCCGGTCGCCTTTGTCTCCCCAGTGGCGATGTATACACACCGCACCACGTACTCATTTGAGGCCGAGTCGACCTAGGGGGAGGCCCAGGGCCGATTCAGATAACAGTCAACTGGCTGTTGGCCGTGAGCGGGAATCGAACTCGGGTTCATAGCGCACCGTTACCTGCACTGCTCCTGTCACCCTGCACCACAGCTCCTATCACCCTGCACCACAGCCCCTGTCCAGGTGCCGCTGTTTGTATCTCAGACCACAGTAGCCGCTGCTGTGCCAGGCGGCAGGGGGAGGTCGTGTCGGGGAGGCCGTGTGAGGGAGGTCGTCTCGGGGAGGTCGTCTGGGGGAGGTCCTCTCGGGGGAGGTCGTGTCGGGGAGGCCGTGTCGGGGACAGCGGGTCAGGCATCTGGCGTGGGTCAGCGACTACGCGTTCAGCGACGGATCAACGGGGTCACACTCTCATGCTAGGTCCCACGTGTGCTGGACTGCTAGACTCAAATATTTTTTTAATTGTATTTGACCAGGTAAGGCCCCATTGAGTTATTAAAGGTATTTTTTGCATAAGCGACCTGGCTATCGTAAATGATAGCTCAACGAATTGGCCTATTGTCACGTGGATATTTAAGGCATCCAAATGCTCTAAGCGCGTAACTTGATTCTCAATGCTGAAGGAAAAGCCGGATACGGAGAAAAATCCACACATGGGGGGGGGAGAGGGACCGCCACGCAAACTCCACATGTACAGCCCTTGTGGCATCGCATCTGCCGGCAATCATCTTAACTGCTGTAAGAAAATTGTTTTTGTTTCTGTTAATTAACTCGATGGGATGAGGGCCTCAAGCGAAAACGAGTAAATACCGCGGTCATTACAAATATTCACTGTACGCACAGGTAATATCAGCAGTTCTTGCAACACACTGATCCACACAGTTGTGGGTTTTCAGCAATTTGACGATCCACTTGCTCCGGGTTAAGGCTGCTCCCCCGTATCATATTGGTCGTAGTAGGAGGGACTGCGTGACCATACCTCACACCACGCTGGTCAGTGCAGGTGGGCAAGGCGGGGTTCAGGTTCCACCTCGCCACCACCGACGTTAGCGGTGGTCAAGGATCGAACTCTGGTTGCCGCGTCGTCCATAGCGCAGTACGCCAAATCACGCCGCCACCACCACTGCCGCTCTCCAGAATGAATCGCCAACCTGCACTGACCTGCACGGTGAAGTATGGTCAAACCATCCCTCCCCCCCCCCCCCCACCTCCAACTGATACACACAGGGCGGCCTTCATCCTTCATCCAGCAGCGGATTAACAAAGACCGGCATATTGACGAGGCTCTTTTCGATTTAAAGCTTTCATGACTGCAGGGATTCATCTTCTTGGTTCTTTCGGTAAAGTCACGTAGAAAGGAAATAATAAACTAATACAAATAAAACATAATAAAGAACAGGTCTGTCTTTCCGACAGACCTGTTCTTCACCTGAGGACGGCTGCTTGCATTGTGGCCGAAACGTCGTGAGAATTGTATTTTATGTTTTATTTTTATTATTTTATTATTTCCCTTCTACGCGACTTTACCGAAAGAACCAAGAAGATGACGAGGCTCTGTTTCATTAAGCTACAGAGTTGTTACATTCGTAAAGAACGGTAGGACGCGAGGGCTTGGCAAGATTTCGATTTTTTTTAAACATAGCCACTCTATTTCAATCTTCCTGCACTAATGTCAACCAGCCACCGGGCATGCCGGGTAGGGTGCAGCTTGCCTGACACCAGCCCATTTTGTACCAGCCAGGTTGGCGGGTCGCAGGGGTTCGCGCGACCTATCCGAGCGTGACCCGGTCCCGGAGTGGAGGGGGGGGGGCTTTTCCGACCACTCTGGTTTCTCTCAACGCACGCAAAACATTTTAAGTCGAATAGGAGGCACTGGCCGAACGTGTCCCAATGTAGCGGGGAGAACCTCCCGAAACGAGGTCCCTTGGAGAGATGCGACTTCGACGTGGCCATTTATTCATTTAAGCAAGGAGAGGAGTGTATCGAGAGCCCCCCCCCCCCCCATTGCCTCTAATTGATGGCGACGGACTCGTAGTGGGGGTCTATGAATGGTACACAGGCGACGGACTTGTAGTGGGGGACTATGAACGGTACACGGGGGACGGACTCGTAGTGGGGGTCTATGAACGGTACACAGGCGACGGACTTGTAGTGGGGGACTATGAACGGTACACGGGGGACGGACTCGTAGTGGGGGTCTATGAACGGTACACGGGGGACGGACTCATAGTGGGGGTCTATGAACGGTACACGGGGGACGGACTCGTAGTGGGGGTCTATGAACGGTACACGGGGGACGGACTCGTAGTGGGGGTCTATGAACGGTACACGGGGGACGGACTCGTAGTGGGGGTCTATGAACGGTACACGGGGGACGGACTCATAGTGGGGGTCTATGAACGGTACACGGGGGACGGACTCATAGTGGGGGACTATGAACGGTACACGGGGAACGGAACTTGCCAGTGGTTCGAGGGAAGGATGCTGGTTGCCACGCTTGAAATCAACGCGGTCACAACAAACGCGACAAAAATATTAAACTGTTAAAAGTCACGTCCTTTTCGCAAAAGGAATCGGTGGGGGGCGGGGCGGGGGGGTCGGGGGGGGCACACGGCCGCTAAAACCTCGTGCACCGGACCACGGCTCGAAACGTGAAACTCGCGGGCAGGCCACGTGCTCGGAGCTTGGCCTGGTGGCAAGCCCAGGGCGAGCTGCCAGCACCTCCCTGTCCACACACACCGTGTGACCGGCGGCTGCGGCGTGAATGTTACAGATAGCAGACGGCAAAACACCCACGGGGATAGCGAGGCCTGGTGGGTGGGGATGGGCACGCAGGAGGTGGCAAAATTGGAGTCGTACCAACGTCTGTAAATCATGATGTAAAAGCGAGCTACGCAATGACCTTATCGAACAAGTGCGTCATCACAAAAGGCCATTTTTTAATTGCCAATAATACAGAAACTGGTATCGCTAAATAAACCAAGCCATTCTTTTACCCAGGTACGGCCCACCGAGCTCGATAGTTACTTTTCAGAACCGACCTCGCCACAATTGATAGCTCAACGAAGTGGCTGATCACCATGTGGACATTGATAGCAGCCAAATTACTCGAAACATTTTGCTCATAAATGTGGAGGGGAGAAAACCGGAGGAGCCGGAGAAAAATCCACGTGACCACAGGGAGAGAGAGAACATGCACCCACGACCTCCTGTAGACCAGGCGAGGGAGTTAACATCTCGCGACCGTGGCACCCCGGAAATATTTTCTGCCGTGGCCGACGGACTACAGCGATACACTCCCACTATACTCCTGACGCGGTTATCTGGCTTGACCACGTGACTGAGAATTCGTGGTTGTTGCTCTGCATCTAAATCAGCCGCCATACGAAAGAAAGAAAAGAAGGCACAGCTTCAGCCGCGTCCCTGAGAAGCCACTTTGCATATTGTTTGGACAATATCTTCCCCCCCCCCACCACCAAAATGCATAATACCAGCACTGAAGTGTCGCACGCTGCACAAAAACGAGCCCAAAAGCATTTACGATAGCGAGACAATATTACACAACTCCACACAAAAAGATAACTTAAATATTTGGAATCTTACACGCGCGTGTGACGACAAAAGGGGGGGGGGACAAGCAATGCTCCATTCAAGTAAAGCCGTAACATCGTTATAGTTTTTACATAATCAACAATTTCCTCGTCCTCCCGTCACGCGGCGTTTTTCGGTTGCCGCTCGCCCGGCTATTTTCGGGCCGAGGATGTCCCAAAGGAGCTGCCGCGATCGTGACGTTTGGCGGCATTTTGGCGAAACTGCCAAGCGGGCCCGACTACTACTGGACACCTGAAAAAAAAAAACGAAGAGCTTTGGAGCTCATCGGATTCCTCCGGGACCAACAAAGATTCTGACGATTCTGAGCGTGTAATTCGGCCAACGAACTCGGGCCTCCGTGTTCGTTACGGATCGGGCACAGATTGCAGCGATTCTGCAAACGTTGCACAAGTATACAGCACAGAGGCACGCACTTGACCCCTCGCCAGTTGCAAGTTCGCGAGTTCATTTTGGTCCATCATTTAATTCCGGGGGGAGATAAATTAAGTGCAGCACTACTGCTGCGGCAGCGGTAAACGTACTGCCTACTCTAGGCGGGAGGTCAGGAGCGATCGGTATTGTGGGAACGTGGAATTACCAATTGTCGGCCTCGGATTTGGACAAGCGAGGTCCCCGTTGCTCGCTTGAACGTCGAATTTTAAAAACACCTTCCGAGCGCGAGGACGCCCGGTCAGACCGACTGCCCAAATGCTTCTTAATGGCCTGGGAGTGCGAGCCTGAGCCTTCTTGTGTTGTCATCGTTGTTGTTGTTGTCACGGTTACGCGAGAAAATAATCAGAAGCGGGCTTTAGGTTTAGCCGGCCGGAGACCCGTTACAGTATAAACGCTCGCTTAAACCCCGAGAGCACGACGCAACGGAGAGCGCGAAAGGGAGAGCCGGAGGGAGAGAGAGAGCTTTCAAAAAAGATGAGCCCCGGGCGCCAGGATGCGAGCCACTCTCCGAAGATCCCCTTTGTCCCCTCCGGCACATTCGAGGGCACGCTGGGGCCCTCACGGTAACCGTGGGGTGGTTCTCGAGGCCCCCCCTCCCACCCCCACGCCCCGCTGGCTATTTGGCACGCCGAAGCAGGAATCCCAAACCGTTGTGCTCCGTCGGCTTTCGCGAGAAGATATCCGGAGTCTGGCTCAAGGGGAGGGAAGGGAATTCTAGATTTGAAGCTTTCGTGACTGCAAGGATTCATATTCTTAGGTTTTTTTCCGGTAAAGCCAGCGGTCCCTTACTTTACCTAAGAATATGGGAAAGGGAATGTCAACGAATTATTAAAATCTTCGCGAGATGTCGGTGGAGGACGCGTCGCTGCAAGTGCACTCGCGGTGTCCGCCCGTGCGCTACGTAGAACTTCTCTCGCGCCGTACGTAGCCAACAGAGACCCCCCTCCTCCTCCAACATCGCCACCCGCGTGGGTGCTCCGGAGAGAGCCGGGGGGGGGGGGGGGGGTTTATTTTCCTGCCGCAGAGTTAAAGATTTGCGTGAGGGCACGCGCGTTCGCGAATAATCTCTCTCCAGCGGTCCCTTACGTTACCAGCAAAACAACGCAACTATGCGCAACGTATCCATGTCACTCCGATGCAGTAATGTTGCCCCCCTTCTCGTTTGGATTCATATTTTTTTGTTTCACACACCTTGTCGTTCGTTCCCCTCCGTTCACGATAAATACACGTTATATACTGCATAGCATATAGAGACGACATTTTGTTTAGAGTTACGTGTTTTATAGCTGCCGCGATGTTAAATAACATTTTTTTGTACAAAGTAACTATTTTGTACACTAATGTTTTTATAGGTCGTTGTTTGCGTTGGTAAACATGTTTTTCTTTTTTTCGTTTGAACGATTATATTTTGCCACCTGGACATTCGTAACGTGTAGTTTTCTGCTCAGACAAAAAGTATTCCAAACAGGAATTTAGACGAAACGACAGCACGACAATAAATAATGCATCACCTCATTTCAGCATGGCATCGCTAAGACGAACAAATCGGTCAACGTCGCGATATTGAAATCCCGGCCGAGGGGGCAGACTCGGCACACCATCGCCGTCGCACGCCCCAAGCGACTACAGTGCTCATTTGTGGGGAAGTCGCGACAATTAGCCGCATCCTACAGAAACTCTCCAATCCCTCCCCTTCGCCCCCGCCATGGGAATTAGGAATTTCCACCACTGGCTCCGGGGAAGACGGTTGCACATTTGCCGCATTAAATATATCTTTTTTGTTGTTAGCTGCCTCTCTGCGACAACAATCCAACAGCCGCGGCTCGTGAACGATCGCGTGATCGCCGTTCCGTCTGACAAGGGGTCGCGGTTGCCGAACTTGGCGCGCCCCCTAGCGTGCACATTTTTTTTAAAGGTTTCTTTCGTCTCGTAGGACACGAGCGACGGCGAGCTTCAGAGTGCTTCGCTCGTTTGTTAACCCTCTACTCCGGGCGAAGCTGCGTTTTTCATCGACCCGCGCGCCTCGGCAAGGTGTGGCACGGCGCTTGCTTTGCGTCACGCGTGCTGCGCTTGCGACGCCGGTGCAGTCCAAAGCAAGGGCATTGCACGGAATAACTTCCATCATGCATTGGAAACTGCAAACGATCTCGACCCATTATATATTCCCCCCCACACCCCCGCCACCCCAAACCCGTGGGCGCGCAACCAAGGAGAGTGATTTTGATTTTAGTTATTTTTGTGTTTTGTTTTTTTACTTTTTACACATCTTAAAAATACATAGCCCACTCCGGCCCATTTAGAACAAAAAAAAAGAGGGCACCGTGCACCTCGCAGGGACGAGCGAGGGAACGTGGCACCCACACGCACAGGCAAATTATTTTGAGAGTCACACCGACGCTTTTGACAATCCACACACGAGTACGCCCCCCCTCCCCTCGTGCTCCCTGCTGGTTCATCGTTACTGGCCGCCGTTAAAGTCCCCGGCGAGGCCTTGGTGGTGGTGGTGGTGGTGGAGGAGGCGTCGGCAACGTCGTCCACCGTCGCGACATAATACGGGACGCCCCGACCTCCCTAAACCCCACTGCCCCCCCGTCCTCTCTCACCCCGAGAGGAAAAGCCTCAGAGCAGCCGTCTTTTTGACGGAGCGCGCACGTTCGTTTGTGCAGTTCAGTGGATTTAATGTCTCTGGGAAACACAACGGCATGAGTCGAGGCCCACCATGAGGGCCCACTGTGAGGCCCACCGTGAGAGCCATCGTGAGAGCCGTGAGAGCCATCGTGAGAGCCGTCGTGAACCGCTGCCGTTTGCTGGGAGGTGACGCCGCTGGGACACGACGGCAATACGGCGGTGCTCGTTGTGCCGCTCACTCCGGTGACCGGCACGCGATTGCCGAAGAGGGATTGGCACAATCCTCTAAGGTCGCGGCACAATCCTCTTAGGTCGCTTGCGGCCTTCCGTGCGGATTAACCGGGCGACGCACGCACGATTGCGCGACCGCCCGCTCGGTCCGCCGTCTCGTTGTGGATGGGTGGGTGGCTTCCAGGCCGCGTGGTTTTACGCCACGCCCGGCGTTGCGAGCGGGGGACGTGTCCGTCGATGGTCTCGGAGCTCGAAACCGGCGGCAGAGTCATGGCTCGTCTTCTCACGGAGGTCTCGGGAGCGCGGTGCACGGGTGGCGAGCGGCGCGCGCTGGTACCGCGTCCCGTCGGCGTTGGCGCCAGCACCGTTTTCTGTGGCAAATGTATTATTATGACAAATATAAAAATCCAGAGAGGCCTTAAAGAGCTCCTGGGCGTTCGTCTCCGGCTGCCGCGGCGACGGACTCGACGCTGGCAGGATCTCAGAACGGTGATACGACGTCGTTTGTGTTGACGTGGATTGGTCCGTTTCATCGAGCGCTGCTCGCCAACAGCACGTGCCCCAACAGTCTGTTAAGGCCGCACACGGGAGGAGTCATCTAGCGATAAGTTCGCGACGTCAGGTTTTTACGCTTGTGCATCGTGGGAAGAAAAAAAAATCCCTTGGCTGAGAAAGAACAAAACTTTAAAACCACCTCAACAAGAGTCAAGCCCTAAAACTCAACGGTTAAAAAAAAAAAACACCGTCAGCTCGCACCAACGTCCAGCTTCAAAAACCGCTCGACAACGAGCGGTGGGAGCCACACGTCGATGGCCGCGAGGAGACTCCCGAGGGCCACTGGGCAGCACGTGGACAGCTTTCCCCTCTCGAATCGTAAAACGGTGCGGACAGCCGCACCTCGGATCAGGACGCGGCACCGCAACGCGCACCTCGAGGGTCCGCGCCTGCCCAAGCACTTCGTCCGCTTCGCAAACCACACGCAACCCGTCGAAAACCAACGCGGGAGCGTTTTTCCTCCGTCGAAAAACGACGAACGCTACGGGCCTGACTCCCCAGATAATGATCCTCGCGCGCATGAATCATTACTATTGGCATCGATGAACACATTTGTCATCTTTTAAAACAACAAAAAACGTCAATTTTCAAAACTACTATTTCGTATCGCGATCATCGCGCACTCGAGGCGACCCCTCTCCCCCGTTGAGAGATGTTAATTATTCTCATTATTATTGTTATTAAGGTGGAATTGCATCGGTCAACCCACTGGGACGTGCGGCGTGACCGTGAGTTCGAGAGGGCGGCCGCAGTAAAGTTGCGCGATTGCCGGGCAACGTGGAGAGAGACCGGGGTGGCTGCTGCTCCCTGACGGCGCATGGCCCCATCTCGCCACTTGGCGCCTGCCGCCCGTGACCAACAGCTAGCCACTGCCGCTGGAGGAAATGACCTTAACTGGAACTGGAGGAGGTGGAGGGGGGAGGGCTGTAAAAGGACATTTGGCCTACTCTTCCACGCTGGCTGGATGTCTTGGGAATGCCCACACTCTTTACCACACCAAGCGCGAGCTACCCAATTGGCTAACTGGAGCTGTATCCGTTTAGATCGCTTCGTCGACAAGAGATGAAAGGGTTTAAGAAACCTGCACTGTCGTTTTAACCGACGCGCCGGAAGAACAAATGGAACTGGCGCTCTGAAGAAGGGCCATTGCCCGAAACGTTGCCGATTTTATTTATAATTTACACCGCAGCATTGGTTGACAAATGCGTTGAGTTTTGGTTTGTCGATTGTTTCTTGTTCAACAACTCCATTACGTCATTAAGTCCTCGATACCTCCGAAGGAAGGCCGGTTGGCCAAAATGCCAACGGCTCCCTTTTGCCAGAGCGGCTTCCAAATAAACCCCATCAACTGTTCGGGATTAAGCTGCTATCCATTGTTTAAGGGCACCGAAGCGGCAAGTCCAGGATTTCATAAAAGCTTAATTTCGTCTCTTGCCGGTAATGGGCCTATCGGTAATGACATCCCAGGCCGATTGATGTCCCCTTTTCTGTGGTGCAATCGCTCACCGTAAACCAACCACCCCACCCACCACCCCCCACCTGCCCCCCCCCACCTGCCCCCCCCCCCCACCTGCCCCCCCCCCCCCACAGTGCCGGTGACATCGGCGATGATGGGTTCCGGTCTGCGAGCGGCGCGAGCGACGAGGCAGAATGCCGTATTTTTCATTTTCTTTTTTTACTTTACCTCGGCAGAGATGTGACAGAGTGGGCACGTAAAAAAGAAAACAATAATTAAAATTTATTTAAATTTCCCCCCAACCCCCCGCCACCCCCCCCCCCCCGTTTTACTTTGAACGTCTCTTAGAAAATTAAACAAAATGAATAAATAAACCTGGCCCTCGACCGAGCGCTCGCCGCCGAATACTGATAATGCACGCGGGCGCACGCACGGCCACACGTACAGCCGCGCCGTCTCGCCGCTGTCGTGCGAGCCCCCCCCCCGCAACGTTTTGACGGCGAACGCTCGCCAATCAAACCCCCCGCCCCCCGACCGCCCCCCCCCCGGCGCAGCGTTCCGTCTCCCCCCACCTAACCCACCCCCCCCCCCCCATTCCTTGCATTAATCACACCTGGGCCCCAGCACCCAAGGGCGGCGGCACTTACAACTGCGACCGTATCCGTAATGCCCGTGACAAACGTGAGCTCCGTGCCAATGGCTTACGAACCGCAGCTCCCTTAACTGCTAACTTACTTCTGCAATGACCTCTAACCTCTAATCTTAGCTCTAAACACTCCCCCCCCCACCGTCTCCAACTCCCACAATCACCAAAGCCTAGCGTCTCGGCAAGCCTCATCCCCCTAACTCGTACGTCTAATGTTAAAAAACGCCGTGACGACCGACCGCTTAACGCTTAACCCTCCCCACGAATTCACACTCGCTCGCTCTCGCTCTTCCTTAACCTTTCCTTCCTCAGAAAAAAAAAACCCAACCCTAAAAATAATGGCCGCCCATTGCTGAGCCGAACCAACGAAATGCACCATCGGTGTTTTGCCTGCCAGGCTCCAAATGTTGGTGCTGCCGTTACTTGAGGGCAGCGGCGGCGGCGGTGGTGGTGGCGGTGGAGGTGGTGGGAGTTGCAGCGGTCAGCGTGGCCGGTGGTATCGGTGGTGGTTGTTGAGGATGTGGATACGGCGGCAGCGGTGGTGGTGGTTGCCGTGGTGGTTGAGGTGACCAGTTGTTACAGTGGCAGTTGCAGTGGAAGCAGTTGCAGTAGGAGGAGGTGGTTGAGGAGGTGGTGGTGGAGGTTGGCGGTGATAGTTGAGGAGGTGCCTTTGGGTGGTTGAGACGTTGGTTTGGGTGGTTGAGCAGGTGATTTGCAGTGGTTGAGGTGGCCGGTGGTGGTGGTGCTTGAGCAGGAGTTGGTGGTGGAGGTCCTTGAAGCGATGGAGGTGGTCGATGGTGGAGTTGCTCGAGGAGCCGGCGGCGACCATGGTTGCGGCTCGATACCGCGTGGACGGCACGAGGCCGGGCCGCGTCACTTGTGCACGTTGAAGAGGGCCCCGACGGTTAGGCAGGCCCCGACGGCCGCCAGGCCCGTGATGACCGTCTTCAGGGAGGGCCACGCCAGCGGCTCGTCGTCGTTGGCGCCGGCGCCGTGAAGGCGTCGCCGGGCCAGCCCGCCCCCGCGCGCGCCGTACAGCGACACAAAGGAGTCCTGGCACGTGCACAGACACACACGGGTTACGACCGGGAAGAGAGGCGCGCGCACACACACCCTGCTGAGTAGACAGTGGTGGTGGCTGTGCAAATGGGGAGAGGCCAATGGACGTAGTTAATCGGTCCCCGAATATAGCTTCTAACAGACTGTGGTGGGGGTGTGGGGGCAAGTGCTGTTAGCGAGCACTTATGAGGGCTGGCACAGCACACAACGGGGGGGGGGGGGGGGGGGGGCGGCCAACACCACGCCCGGCCGCCTTCTTCTCCCCAGTGGTGACGTTAACTACGCACCGCACCAGCTACTCATTTGAGGCTGGGGTCATGCTAAGCGGGAGGCCCAAGGCCGGTTAAGATAATTGCCGCCGGTGCTGGTGGCCGAGCTCGGCTCGCTGGGCTCGTAGGGCGGCGCGCTAACTGCTGCGCCACCCGCCGCTACCCAGAGAGAGAGGGAGGCGTGCACACAGGGAGGTACGCACGTGTCGTAGAGATGCGCACACACGCACGAGCTCACCGAAGCGGACCATACATCCAGGGCTTAACAGACATTCAGAACTTAAGCCTTGTTTCCCGAAGGGGGGGGTGGGGGAAGTATTGGCTGGGGCTCAGCACGGCTCGGCTCGGCAGTGGGAAAAAAGCGAGCGAGGGTAAGAGAGTCACAAACAATCAGGCGGCTGCGGAAGCTGTTGACCCGGCTGCCTTTAGAAAATAGAGCTGACGAACAGGCGTGACAAAGTGTAATTACGGCCGATGTCATAATCACAAAAACAACGGCAATCGCCTCGCCCGCAACACCCGGGGGACGTTTGTTGCGACACGCGGAAATTTCACGTTTCCACTGCGGGCATGAACACACCACTACTGCTTTAACAATTTTAATTTTGACAGTTAAGGCCCCAACGAGCTTTTTAGCTCTCTTCTCAGAAGCGCTTTTTTTCTTTCAGAAGTGATCTGGCCGTAAATGATAGCTCAACGAAGTGGCTTATCGCGTGGAAATTCATAGCAGCCAAATACTCCTAAACGCGTGACGTTGATTCTAAATGTGGGGGGGGGGGGGGGGAATGGAGAACCCAGGAGAAAATATCGACATGCCCACGGGGAGGAGAGACACGCAAACTCCAAATATACGACAGGCGTCAGGGGCCGGGTTTGAACCCATAACCTTCTGCATACCAGGCGAGGGAGTTAAGATCTCCTAGCCACCGTGGCAGCGTCCACACGATGCAGAAACCAGGAATTAAGAAAAAGGGTTTCGGCTCACCCTCACACCACCCCGCCGTGACGACCTCATGTGAACAAACAGCTGGCGCTAATGGCGTCTGCAATTACGCGACAATTGACTGAAATAGCAGTGTGATGTTTCATGGCAGCATTTAGTCACAGATGACAGAATGCATAGCCGACCTTCTCCACTCGTCCAAACATCCCCCCCCACACTGCACGGCCTTTCGTACGGCCCGCTCGCGAGACACCGGCAAAAGGCCAACACGGCACACGAAGGGGTTGGTCTGGCACGAACCACGCCCGGCTGCCTTTGTCTGCCTAGTGGTGATGTTAAAACACCACACCAGGTACTCATTTAAAAGGTTGAGATGATCTAGGGGAGACCCAGGACCAGTTCAGATAATCATCACCGGTGTGATCGGGAGCAGGAATCGAACTCTGGTCGCCAGGTCCGTAGCGAAGCGGGCAAACTGCTCCACTACCATTCCCCATAACAACAACAACCGCCGTTCGCCACTAAGTG
Source organism: Lethenteron reissneri (assembly GCF_015708825.2). NCBI lineage: Eukaryota > Metazoa > Chordata > Hyperoartia > Petromyzontiformes > Petromyzontidae > Lethenteron > Lethenteron reissneri. The sequence goes on along the minus strand of NC_083830.1, from coordinate 4,933,209 downwards.
GCGGTGACGTCACCACGGCGCTTGTGCCATACTAGGTGCACAAATTATATACACAGTGAGAAAGCTAAATAAAGAATTAAGCAACACTGCAGGTGATAGGACAATGACCACATTTCCCGGAATGCGCTGCCCCCCCCGCCCCCACCTCGTAAAATCTCAGAAACTCATCCGGATTAAGCCTGGATAGCGCTCGGATGGGCGACCGCCACATGCAAGCACACAGGTGCTTTCGGCTGCTGCGGGGCTATGCCCTTGTACTCTACAGCGCTGTGCTCCCCGCGCTGGCGGACGTGTGCCAAAGCATGGTCAAATAACGTCGGAAGACCCTCATCCAGCAGTGGAGTGACGTACACATGTAGGGCCACTCGTATTCAAAACAAAAACCAACGCATTTTGCTACTACGGTACAAAGCCTACTACTTTCTAGATTTGAAGCTTTCGTAACTGCAATGATTCATATTCTAGGGTTTTTTCGGTAAAGTCACGTAGGTTAAAAATTAAAATTACTAAAAGTTAAATAAAAATAAAATAAAAATCACGACGTTTCGGAGGCAACACAAGCTTCCGTCTTCAGGTGGAACCGTCACAGCATGCTTGCTGTATCAAGTAAATGAGTACTACTTTGATGAATACGGCAGACGATTTAAATCCGTGCGTCACCGATAGCGAACGCAACCAGCCTGGCGATCGGACAGCGCTTGTTTATAACGAGCCTGACACTGCTGGCGAGACCCACAAGGGGTGAAACCGATCCACAGTTTGCTCGCTTAAACTCAATGCTTGCCCAATAGGCCGATGGACTGAACATGAATTTTAGTCGTACGTGGAGACAGAACCAAATTCATTACATGCGCTGCAATTGTTGTTCGGCATTAAACTTTTCACTTCATATTCAAAGTGTTATTTATATATGTAAAAAATTTTTGCGCAAAAGTAAGCTCAGTTCACAGCCTGGGTGGCGTGGTGCTTTGAATTCAACTCAAGTATCCTTCCCATCGCTCGCAGGTTTACGGGCAAAGCTTTGCTTATATAAATCGCAGCGTTGTCGTTCGTGCAAAAATCGCGTGTCTCACAATCGCCGCGAGAGCACACGCAACAGCCGCCCAAACTCTAGGGTCCTCTCTATATTTAAAGATGGGACTAAAACCAGAGCACCCGGAGAAAACCAACGCGAGCGAGGGGGCAACACTCGATCCCATGGCGAGCCAGGGGTACGGGGCTCCTCCTTGATGCCCACGGGAAGGGATTTTCACAACGTCTGTGTGCGGTGATCCGCTAACCCTTCCCGCCGCCTCCACACTGCTCGATTGCTGGCAGCCACGTGCAGCGGTGGCCACCGCCGCCCAAGCTAAATCTAGGTGGAATTAATTGGTCGCTAAAATTAGGTAGGATTAACAAACACCAAAATGGAAGGTGGTGCTGCTCATAAACAGCAGGAAGGTGCGACGCCCACATGACCCGTACGCCGCTCTCGGCCTCGGAAACTCGCACCGTGGTTTCAACCTGCCGCGCCGGGAGATTGAACCGGCGATCTCTCCGCGGCGAGTCCGGCGGGGCGACCACGTAAGCGCGGCCAAAAACAAAATTTCACCAGCGCTGCTTGCCCCTTGGACCGGGGATCCCAGCTGTTGGCATTGGTAATGGCCCAAGTGATGATGGGCAATAAAAGAAGCTTTAGTTGTAACTGGACAAAGAATCCCATGAGCTGTGAAGTTTCTTTCAAGACACTATGAAGGGGACGGGGGGAGCGATCATCATAGGCAGAGGCGAATGGGGAAGTCTCAAACCAGGACTTGAACCCGGGCGGTGGGACGGAGGAGGGGTCGGACCTGCCGAACCTCGTGCCGCGTTTACGGCAGCCGCGCAAGCGCGGAGCCACGACGGCTCTCTGGCGCGACGCGTGGACTTGACTTGCATCCCACTGGGATTTTTGCACACAGTGTTGGTGTACGGTGCTTTTTCTGCAATATTTTGCTGTCTTTTCTTGGATTTTATGTTTGCACATAGTCACTATAAGATGTATTCTTGTTCATGTTTTTGTTTTTTGTTTGTTGCGGTTGCACCCGATTCAAGAGCCGAATGGCTCGCAGGGCTATACCTAATAAATGAACTTGAACTTGGAGCCGCATGGCGCTCGGTCTTCTTCTTCTGCTTTCCCACGGCGGCTGATGTAGGTGCGGAGCAACGACTGTAATGTCACATTTCAGGTGGGTCAAGCCCAGATAACAGTGTCCGGAGCAGCGTCGTGATGTCTCTCCTTTGTAATTGTGGATCTGGAATTGCGTCGTAGGGTCTCATCTAAATGGCCACAAATCGCACCCACTCCTAGAGAGTTTTTTTTCAATTTCCATCTGTGTATCAGGTATTCGCATCTGCTGCCATGGGTTTGTGCAATGGATGCGATTTAGGGTGGACCCTCAGCTTCGTGGAAGATCAAACCCCAGCGATGTTCTGCTTTGGGTCGCGCTTGGTGACGAATCTCAATGCTTTCCCCCCAACACACACCGACAGCTAAAATAGAAAAAGCCACGCAAGCGAGTCGTGGCATTTCTCAACGAAGAAACGCTAAAAATAAGCCGCAAGAACGCCGACGTCATTTTGATGTTTTGATATGCAAAGCACGCTGGGATTCCGGCGCGTGTACAATGTCTTATTTACGGTACTGATACACATTCAGCTCTCCGATGCGCAGACGTACATCATCACCACCAGTCACCATCGACTCGAAACAATCCTCGATTGGGGTGATAAAAAGATCTGGCCGTTTTGTCCAACAAAGACAAAGATTTCCCGTATAGCCTCAACAGACTGTTGGTGCAAGTGCTGTTAGCGAGCAGCACCTATGAAGGCTGGCACGGCACACGAGGGGGTGGGTGGCCAACACCACGCCCGGCCACACACACACAAAAACCCCCAAAGATTATATCACGCAAGGCTGGCAATGCCAGAGTCATTGACTGTTGCATTATAAACGTAGTTCTCAGCCATCGTAAAAACCATCAGTCTGCTTGGCAAATCCATCCCGTCATAGCTGCCATGGAATGGCTGTGTTACTAATCTGGCTAAGGAGGTACAGAAGAAGTTTGGCGAGAATAAGGGTTTCCGCTTTTTTCTGGCAACAAAGCAGGTGTGCAGATGTTAAAACACCCAACTGAAACCTTTTACAAGAAATCATGTCTGCATTAACCACAATACGTGTGGTCAGAATGCAAACAAAAAATGTACTCTGATAATATATGCATTGTCTTTGAAACTGATTGGTCCACACCAGAGACAGCTTTCTTTTGGGCCTAGTCTCAAACGGTGTTAGACCAGAGGACGCCAAAAGGCATCCTCTGGTCTAAAGGCGTCCCTCTGTTCAGTATTCATCTTTAACTCCAAACTATGGAGCCGAGTGGAGTTCAAAAGAACTCGCAAAACACCTTGAGAAAGACCCAACGCAGACGATCCCCTGGGGTTTGATCTTCCACGAAGCAGCTCATGGTCCACCCTGAACCGCATCCGCTGCACAAACCGTGGCAATAGATGCGGATACCGGATGCACAAATGGAAAATTAAAATCTCTCCAGCAGCATGCGGCTGTGGTCATACAGAACCGACCGCCAGAGGTCGTACCCGATACCCGTACCCTACCCGATACCCAGCTACCCGTACCCGTACCCGGCCGGGTACGGGTACCCGTTTGCGACCCTGGTGCGGCCGGGTACGGGTAAGGAATCAAAACCCGTTTGCGACCTCTGCCGACCGCGCAACGTGTGAACGACGCAACGTGTGAACGACGCAACGCGCCGAAATCCACAAAAACAAAAGGGGACATCACGGCGATACACCACTCCGCTGCTGCCGACTCTGTTATCTGGCTTGACCCACCTGAATGTGAAATTCGAGTAGTTGCTCTGCACCTACATGAGCCGAGACTCCAAACGATTACCACCGCTGCCATGCAAAAGCACAGATTCGCCTAATGTTGGGGGATGCTGTTGCCGTCACAGTTGCTCCCATCTCACTGGAGAGAGAGACAGACAGAGGGACAACCACGGTGCCACAGGAGGCACACGTCATTGCGCTTGGGGCTCGTCATTTCCTCGGCACCGGTAACCTTCTCAGAACCTCCTGACGACGACGATGACGACTTAGGGAGGGAGGGATTCTCAAATAAACAGAAAGAGCCACGGCACCTTCGCAGCCGGGCCCCTGGAGGCTAAAAAGGATTTTGAATATTTAGGGCGTTTTGTACCGCGGCCCCACGACTCATCCCTTAATCTGTGGGGTTTTACCCCCCAACACACAACCGGTGGTGCTGAACTCGGAACGAAATCGTCAGGTTTTGTTTAACGTGACAAACCCTCACACGTTGGCCTTGGTCGGGTGGTGGCTGTTTCAAATGACACGTTGATATTTACACGATCGAACCCCCCCCCCCCCGCCAAAAACCCCTCTATTATGAAAGTAGTGTGTTACTTGACACCCGGTTATTTGACCAGGTCACACTGTCAGTCTCCCATGCTCAAAAGAGCACGGAGAGGAGGAAGTGGTGGGGGTCGGGGGGCAGGGGGTCATCTCCGCTGTTGAGTCGGTGGAGAAAACTCCACGTTCCTATGGTAGGGGCCAATCTCTCTCTCTCCGTCTCTCGAGGGAGCTGTTGTGGACCACCAACATCACACGGCATCAGCGCCGTGTGATGCGGTGCTGGTGATGGATTTCACATCCCAACGATAACTAAACTATAAAATATATATTTTTAACAGGTTAAGGCCCACTTGAGCTATATTGCCCTTTTACAGAAGCGACCTGGCCACCTACGATAGCTCAATCAAGTGGCCTATAGAAAAACCGAAGCACCCGGAGAAAACTCCATGCGACCACGGCGAAAGAGAGAGAGAAAGAGACACACACACACAAAGTCCAAATATAAAGCAGACGGTCAGGCTCTGGATCGAACACAGCACCTCCAGCATACCAGGCATTTCTCAAGGCGGACGAAACGATGAACGCGTGTGTCGAGTCGTCATCGCGTGTAATCGGTTCATGCGATCACCCCCTACCCCGCCCACAGCCACTAGAGGCCGCTACATTCACCGCAATGTAATCTTTAAAACCAGAACAGATTCTGACGGATCGAACCACGAGACCCCCGCCCCCCCCACCCGAATCGTGGAGAGAGAGAATCATTACAATGAGTAACAGCCCTTTAATCATTATTTTAATCCATGGCCTCAATCACTGCAAGCTTTACTTAAGACAAAGTCTCTTTGCTTTTGGTGACAGAGCTTTATAAACACAGGGGGGGGGGGGCGTGGGTGGCATTTCAGGAATGTGTCCCAACAAAAACACTTTGGGCAGGGCTCCCACTTAGTGAGCCACCAGCAATCCGCGTGGTGTGCGGTGTTGAGTCATAGGTTAACAAAGGGGGCGGCTGGAGATGACACAAGCGGGGGGGGGGGGGGGGGGGAGGCCACCAGCGTCCACTGAAGGTTCTGCATTCGAACCTGGGTATCGGCCGGCCGCCCTCGATTGGAGCCGTGGAGCCGATATGGTCTCACGCACGAGACATCACCCTTTAAATGTGGATGTTGCAGGTCATTGATTGGATTGTACGTCGAACTTCTTTCGCACACCTACGTAGCCAACCGGGCTAATTGGGAGGGGGGGGGGTGTTCGGGATTACACGGGCTGTGCAGATGAACAACGATTGGTTTTGGATGCCAACGGACAAATGGTTGCACACGGGGTGGCACATGGCTCTCTCTCTCTCTCGCCCACCCGCCCCCGCGCCCCGGGACCGTCCGCCGACACGTCAGAGGTCGCAAACGGGTTTTGATTCCTTACCCGTACCCGTACCCGGCCGCACCAGGGTCGCAAACGGGTACCCGTACCCAGCCGGGCACGGGTAGCCGGTTGCGACCTCTGCGACACGTGCAGGGGCAGCTTCTTCGGGGGGGGGGGGGGGGGGGGGGGGGGGGGGGGGGGGAGTGGGGGAAACGTAAATTGTTCGCGACGGGCTACAAACGGCAGCGCAGCCCCTCGAGAAGTACACGGCGGAAAGAAGCGCACCGCAGCGCAACCGCGGAATGCATAAAGCCGGCCGTGTGGGATTAATACCGCGGGTCGCACCTCCGCTTAGCCGGCCGGCTACGTGCGGTGCGACAGAAATTCAGCACACGGACCTAGGGCCGGGCGCACGCACCAAAACTACCGTTGTCAAGGCAAAAAAGGAAGTTACGGAGTCACGGCCGATTAATTGCATTCGTCACGTGCCAATCGCACGACGAACACATTTCTACACGGTTACACCACACCTTCTCGCCTCCGGTCATTCAAGATTTGCTTTCATGGGGGAACAAAGTAAATGCCGCATCATCACCGTCATCAATACCGGCGGGGGCCGAGGTTCAGGGGTTGGAGGTGCCACGGCCTCCCTGGTTAATACTACGGGTGCATGGATCATAAATAATAATAAAAAATGATATTTTACACGTGTAAAGAGGTGGGGTATTCATTCTGTAGATCCCACCGAAGGCGATACCGTGTATGGAAAGCCGAGAAATAAGAGCCTGCAGGGTGAATGGGCTAGAAATAGGCAGTAGGGAGGGGGGGGGTAAAGTTTAACGAGGGTAAGAGATTTTGAAGACTGGATTTAAATATCACTAAACGATTCCGATCGTCTTATCATTAACAAATCGTTCCAAAGCTTGGGAGCTCCGCTGGCACCAAGCCCGACGACCAACGCCAGAGAGCGGAGCCTTGACCTCGCGGACTCCTCCGATGAAGACGATCCGAAGACCTCAGGGACCTCTCGTTGGGAGAGTAAACACGAGTCGGTTCCCTGGATATTTTGCAGGGGCTATCCCATTGAGAGCCTTCGAGGCGAGCAGGCGGATCTTCATCGTCCCCCTCGATACTTGATCGGTGGTCAGGGCAAAAGGCGAGAGAGCGGGCGTGTCGATGCGCCGTCTGCCTCGTCGGTGGAAGGTGAAAGATCTCCGTGACGGAATTCGAAGGGCGAGCAGAGCAGGCCATTTTCTCCCCACCACCGTCACGGTCCAAATTTTGAAATCTTTGGAAAAGTCGGGACCGCAAGCGTCTCGAAATATGAGAGTGGGCGGCAGCAAACATCACCCCACCCCCGCCACCCTGGGACTGCAGACCGACGTGCAGGCTTGCGTCTGTGAAAGACGCTGTCTAGGAATGGCGCAGACAACCATGCAAACCGACGATTTGATTTCGATCAAGAGAACGCCAAAAAAGCTCGTGCACGCTCACACACTATAAAAAACTCAGCTAACCAGGTAAGGCCCATTGTGCTGCGTCGCTCTTTTTCAGATGCAAAGCTGGCCATCACAAACGACGGCGCAACGAAGTGGCTCATCGTGTGGACATTTACAGCAACCAAATACTCTATAAACGTGTGATGTCGATTCTAAATGTGGAGGAAAAAACCGGAGGGCCTGGAGAACAATCCACGCGACCACGGGGAGAGAGACACGTGAACTCCAAATATACAGCAGGCAAGGGGTCGGGATCGAACCCACGAGACCTCCTGCATACCAGGCGAGGTAGTTAACATCTCCTGGCCACCGTGGTGATGATGAGAAAGAGAGACACCGCACACTCCAAAAAAACAACAGGTGTCAGGGTCGGGATCGAACCCACGACCTCCTGTACACCAGGCGAGGTAGTTAACATCTCACCACTGTGGCGCCACACGCGACAGTCTCCCTGCTTCAAACAGCCAACACTCGCACCTTCACTGGCAGGGCTGTGTGCCAGTGGTGGAAACTCCATGTTCACATGGCAGGAAGCGGTTTATCCACAGGACAACGGCTGCCGACGGGCCTGCAAAGCGGCACTCGTATTTATCAACCCTGGTGGAGGATTATGCGCTCAGCTTACCCCGCGCGGGAGAAGATTTTCATGTTTTGCTTCAAACACTCGTGTGCAAATCACACTCCTTGCACAATTCTTCACGTAGCTAATTTCACAATGCATCTCGTCCGCGTATTTTTAACCTTACATTACCCAATGCGCGTTCCGTTGCCAAATGACGACAGCACACAGGAATATTTCACCCCAAATTTCTCAATGGGGATATTACCACATAGCAGCACGTAACTATGTTGAACTTCTTTCGCACCGTACGTAGCCAACCGTGCTATTATTCGGAGGTGCGGGGGAAGGACAACAAACTAAATCCAAAAAGCCGCTCTAAAAGAAATTAATTTTCAATCGAGATTATTTAAAAGTGCATAGCTGAAGTAGCTTTTTAATATCAGAAGGAAGAGAGCGTTCCAGACGGCTGCAGAAGCGCATCTGAAAGCGCCGCGCAATGCGGTAACCGTCGTCTTTGTTCGATGGCCGAGCCAAAAGCCGCCGCCACCGCTGCGTGGGGGACCAGAGTTGGTGTGATGATGGTTTATGCTCCTGGTACCGGCATTGTTGTGGCGAACTTTGCCGCAGGATAAATCGCACAGTTTTGAAAATAGACCTTGTGCCGAACAACTGCGGTGGTAAGGGTGTCAACCCCTTACGACGGCTCAGGGCTTGGATGGCCCCTGCTGCTGTAGATGAATTGCAGGTGGAACAAGCTAACAAGGCAGTAGGGCATTTACTGGTCGCAATAAAAGCCAAGGAATGCCAACAATGTTTAATTAACAGCGACTGCGTTTCCAGAGCAACAGACCACCAAACAAAGACAAAGATTCCCCGTATAGCCTTAAAAGACTATTGAGGCAAGTTCTGTTAGCGAGCACCTATGAAGGCGGGCACGGCACACGAGGGGGTGGGTGGCCAGCATCCACGCTCGGCCGCCTTTGTCTCCCCCAGTGGCGATGTTTATACATTGCACCAGGTTGTCATTTGACCGAGGCAGAGGGCCAGAACCGATTTCAGATAATCGTCACTGGTGTTGGTGACCGTGAGCGGGAATCGAACTCGGGTCGCTGGGTTCGTAGTGCAGGGCGCCAACCATTGCACTGCCACTCCCCACCAACATGCCACCACCACCACAGACTGGTTACTTAGGTGAACTCTACCCCCTTGGCTTCTCGTGTGGCAGTTATTTTTTTGCGTGTGTGTGTGTGTGATGTACGTATGTGCGTGGGCAGGGGGAGCGCTTGGGGGGGGGGGGATTATGTGAGCTCAGCACAGGTATGTACGTGGGTGGATGTAAACGCAAGGGGATTAGGAACCCCCATGGACTCAAAAGGCCACTCACAATTCACTTGCCCATTCACTCGGTGTACAACAATTACCTCCCCCACCACCACCACCTATGAAGGCCGGCAAGGCTTGCATGGTGGCAAGATGTTAACTCCCTCGCCTGGTATGCAGGAGGTCGTGGGTTCGATCCCGACCCCGATGCCTGCTGCTATATATATTTGGAGTTTGCATGTCTCTCTCTCTCTCTCCCCGTGGTCGCGTGAATTTTTCTCCAGGTCCTCCGATTTTCCCCTCCACATTTAGAATCAATGTGCGTTTAGAAAGTATTTGGCTGCTATCAATTTCCACATGAAGATAAAGCACTTTGTTGAGCTATCAGATATGGCCAGGTCGCTTCTGGAAAAATAGCTTTGTAGTTCGGTGGGGGGCTTACCGGGTAAGTAAAAAAAAAGGTAGGGTTTGGTTTTACGCGAAATCTAAATTGCAGCTGTGCACAATCCACTCGCCGTATAAAGCGGCGCATCGGGGACATCCTTGTAAAGAGAGGGGGCAAGACTCTTGCCCATTGTGCAGGCCAAGTGACGCGCGTACACTCTGACGCCTGAAGTATAGTTGGAGTTTGCGCGTCTCTCTCCCCGTGGTCGCGTGGATTTCTCTCCGGGTCCTCCGGTTTTTTTCCCCTCCACATTTAGAATCGCTGTGCGTTTGGAGAGTATTTGGCTGCCAAAAATTTACCACGCGATGAGCCATTTCGTCGAGCTATCATTTGCGATAGGCAGCTCAAGTGGCCCTTACCTGCTAAAATTGTTTAGCGTTTAAGTTTTACAAGGGTGTGTGTGGGTGGCCAGCGCCACGCCCGGTCGTCCTTTGTCTCCCCAGTGGCGATGTTTGTACCCGTGCACCAGGCACTAATTTGAGGCCGAGTCGACCTAGAGGGAGGACCAGGCACGGGTTCAGATAATCGTCACCGGTGTTGGCCGTGAGCGGGGAGAATCAAAACTCGCGTTCGTAGCGCAAGCGTGCTACAGCCACTTACGCCCGTCACTCACGCACCCACACACGCAGGCACGCAGGCAGCGTTGATTTTGACAAACGCGTTGGGAGAGTTGTGTTTGCTTTGTTGATTGTGCTCGTGCACCAACCCGCCACCCTGCGAACAATGTGCCAACGTGGCGCTGCTATCGCGAACGCGGAGCCGTCGAGGCCAAACGTGACGACCGTCAGCTGGCACGCGCAGTATGTGGCACTGCGACATCGCGAGCATTCGCTGCGATAATTCCTCTCCGCAATATTTTTTTCGCGTCGTTATGTTTCTAAGCCAGCGTAGCTGTCATGGTGGGGGGGGTGGGGGCAGGGGGGGCCCCGTTCTCCTCGGGGCACGGTTCCTATGCATTGTGATGGAACCGCTTTCTGGACGAATGAACGACAAAGCAAGCAACGTCCGAATCAGAATCTGTATTTATCGTGGAGAAATCGGATGATGAGCTACAAAAGCTCTTTTTTTTCTTTTCTTCCTACAGATGTACAGCAGTGCCCGTGTTGTGGCCCAGCGGACATCTGTGCCGCTCGGAAAATCCAACAAGTCGGTGGATTTAATGCAAATTCCTCTACTGCGCCACGCGTGCGTGAGGCTGCATGCCTTGGCTTGCCACAAGAATGCCACGCGATTACGTAACGGCATTGCTCACAGGGGTGTGTGTGCGTGTGTGTACGTGTGTGTAGGTGTGTGCGGGGGAGCGATGGTGTAGCGGTCAGCGCGCTGCTGCTGCTCTATGAACCCGGCGACCCGAGTTCGATTCCCGCTCGCGATTAACACCAGTGAGATGATTGTCTGAACCAATCCTGGGCCTTCCCTAGGTCGACTCGGCCTCAAATGAGTACCTCGTGCGGTGCGTAAAAACATTGCTACTGGGGAGACAAAGGCGGCCGGGCGTGGTGCTGGCTACCCAACCCCTCGTGTGCCGTTCTGGCCTTTATAGGTGCTACTCGCTAACAGCACTTGCCCCAACAGTCTGTTGAGGCTATAGGGGGGGATCTTTGTCTTTGCCTTCATAGGTGCTACTCGCTAACAGCACTTGCCCCGACGGTCTGTTGAGGCTATACGGGGGATCTTTGTCTTTGCCTTCATAGGTGCTACTCGCTAACAGCACTTGCCCCGACAGTCTGTTGAGGTTATACAGGGGACCTTTGTTGATCTTTGGTTGTGCTCTGCACGAGATGTCCGGGCAAAGTTCAGCCTCCCTCCCTTGACGGATGGTGGGCAGCTGCACCGAAGCGAGCTTCACCAATTGGTGAAGTGACCACGTTGGCAATTTCCAAATCGGGTCGCAGACGAAAGGTCACACGACTGGACATCTGCGAGCAAGATATTTATAGCTCATCGGGAATTCCTCCAGCGTCAAGACAAACATTTCTGATTCTGGCTACCAATCACTGGTCCATACTCTTAGGTTTTTATCGGTAAAGTCACGTAGGTAAAAAAATAAAATTAATAAAGTAAAATAAAAATCACGACGTTTCGGAGGCAACACAAGCTTCCGTCTTTAGGTGGAACCGTCACAGCACGATTGCTGTATCAAGTAAAGTCATCGGGAATTCCTCCAGCGTCACTTGATACAGCAATCGCGCTGTGACGGTTCCACCTTAAGACGGAAGCTTGTGTTGCCTCCGAAACGTCGTGATTTTTATTTTACTTTTATTAATTTTAATTTTCTTTTTTTACCTACGTGACTTTACCGAAAAAAAACCTAAGAGTATGAATCCTTGCAGTCACGAAAGCTTCAAATCTAGAATCACTGGTCCATCAACAACATTCGATATTTTCTCCCACTCACATTTTCCGACGTACGGTTTGGTGGGGTGCACCACTCCAACGATAAATAAACTGCCCGGGCATTGCGTACGTGTCCTTAATTACACAACCCATTGGTGGAATATCACGGGGGGCGCAGGAGGGGGAGGGGGGCTTCTTTACTCTTAGTAAACAAACGAGGAGAAGAAAGGAGATGATGGTGGAGGAGGAGGGGTGGGTCAATGTATGGGAGGGCAAAGAGCTGGGCATGTTGGCTGCGAGGGCGGCGCGGGGGGGGGGGGGCATCTCACATAGTTCACCCTTTCCCATTCCGATGACGAGGCAGGCGTACACGTCAGTTTTTCTTTCCGATTCCGTTCCGGATGATGGTGCACACGCACGCGTCATGCCGGCGAGGGAAGGGGGGGGTGAGCGGCGCAGGCTATCGCCACAGTCCTCCGCGGTGAGTAACGACAACTTAAAATAAGTAATATTTTTTTAAAAATACTTTTTTTAAAAAACACGCTTTTATGAAATGTACTCGTAATGGTAGAACTCCACAACTCCAGGAAGTGGCCCTGAAGCTTGCCATAACGTAAGGGGGCCGTGGCCAATTACAGCCAACGTCAATTGACCGTGGACAATTAGACCCAAGCCGAAACATAACATATAAAAAATAATGTTTAAAAATATAGATTTTTTTTCATTTTTTATGATAGAATATAGTATTGTCATCAGTATGACATAAGTATACCAACTTCGCAGTCGATACCACATTGAGAAGTGGGTTAAAATTGAGTTACAAGATTTGAGGATACAACAACGACAACAACAACAACATACAGAGTAAGTTAAAAGAAAGCGTGTAAAAAAGACCGGCGGCCTCTACACCTGGCGAGAGAATTGAAGCCGAACCGCTCCACTTCTGCGGCGAAGCGGGACACACACCACCCCCCGCAACTTGCAGATGTCTCGGAAACGGGAAAGGGGTTAAGCGTGTATACCCCCACGTGATCGACACGCCACAGCTGATATAGGGGAATTGTTCGTCAACACAGTCGTCAACGCTCCAAAGCGTTTTCCAACGCGTTGTGTTGCCGACGGGGGCTAGAAACACGGAAGCGATTGACCTAGATTTTCCCCAGTTCATCGTGTCCTTCGGGGCTGCGCACGCGTGCACATGCCACGCGCGAGCACATGCCACGCGCGAGCACTCAAGGCGTCACTGTGTGTGCACGGTGGCGGCTTGGGTCATTAGCATTGCCAGCAGCTGGCTCCCGATCTAAAAAGGAACGTACAACTCCCGTCAAGGACCATAAACCCATCAATCACGCAAACTCTCTTCGTCTCCCGCACCTCCCGATCAGCACGTTTGGCTGCATGCGGCGCGCGAAGGAAGTTCAGCGAACGTACGTTACAAACTTGGGTCGTCCCCTGCGGCGGCTGTTGGATGACCATCTAACAAAGACGGTCAACCGAAATCGCTGGCGCTTTCAGGTGCGCTTCTGCGGCCGTCTGGAACGCTCTCAACCTCCGATGTTAGGAAGCCACTGGAGACTGCACGCTTTTAATTCATCGAGATTTACAAAGTCATTTCTTGAGAACTGCTTTTTTGCATTTGCTGTCCTTCCCCCCGCCGAACCTACGATTAGCACGGTCGGCTACGTATGGTGCAAAAGAAGTTCACCGTGCTCTATTCGACATCGATACGAACGAGACGAGCACGGAAGTGAGAGAGAACCGGGCTCTCGAATGGAATTGTAGCCCCCCCCCCCCCCCCCCCGATCGTTACACCGCCCCTCAGAGAGTAAATCGGTGGGTGGGTCAGTTCGTTTCGGGCGAGGGTCCGTCGGGCTTGAGAAATTATTTTCCAACGCGGCGACGACCCCCGGCCAAGGGTGGCCGATGCGACGGAAAGCGAGCGGCGCGTTACGTGCCAAAGTTTGCATCAAATTGTACAAAAAACACTTTTACGTAGTAGCAATAATAATAATAAACAAACCAGAACCATGTACAATGGAAGGCCTCGCGAGCAATCCAAAAATAACGCGGTCAGCGCACCGAGGGCCTCGCGACGGAGAGAGGAGGTCGCCGCCGGTCAAATCTCGGCGGGTGACAGCAGCGCGGCGAGAAATCGCCGGCACCGGAACCACGACACTCGCCGGCCACGCGTCCGGGCGGACACGCGGCGGACTACAGTACAACAACGGCAAGCGGATGTGTCGTGAGGGCGGATTCTGCTTCGACCCAAACGTAACATTTTTTAAACAAATAAAGAAATATGTCTACGCTTAACCAAACAGTGATTAAAGAAATGAACCTGTTTGTTTTGCGACCCGACTTTTTCTCTGGCCTAAATTCTAGGTTATTGAACTGTGGGCCGTGCCAACCAGTTGTACAAATCGAGTCCACCTTCCGAAATCTCTCCTCGACAGCCACCCTACACCTCCCTGTGTCCCTCTCCACCCCACGTCTCTCACCTCTCCACAGTTGTTGTCAAGTCAACACCAAACCTTCAAAACACACCGGGGTCTGGCTTCAGGGCTTCTCTTGCCCTCCTCCGGGTGCCACTCCAGCACCCATCATCTCGGTCACCTGCCCTCCGTCTCGTGACCTCTACCCTCCGAGAGAGGGGGGTGGCGAGAGAGAGAGAGAGAGATGGGCGAGGGGGGGGGGGCAACGTTGTTTTGACTGGCTGCACTGGGAGATGGATTCAAATTTGTTGGAACTCTCTGACGTGCCCCCCCCCCCCCCACAGCGTCTGTCGGAAAGACAGCGTCTGAATTCAGACGCTGTCTTTCCGACAGACCTGTTCTTCACCTGAGGACGGCTGCTTGCGTTGTGGCCGAAACGTCGTGAGAATTATTTTATTACGTTTTATTTTTATTATTTTATTATTTCCCTTCTATGTGACTTTACCGAAAGAACCAAGAAGATGAATTCAACTACTCGGGCCGGATTCGGGTGCTGAAAATGGGGGAACTCGTAAATGCCCCTCCCCACCCCCCACTTCTTCAGCGCTGTGTGGCGACAGCAGCGACCTCCCTTCGCGTGGGCATCGAGGAAGAGCCCATAGATTGTTTTTTGATGGATGGTGGTATACAGCACGTGGACTTAAATCGCCGGCCGTTTACATCCGTGCGGTGATAGAGCGTTGGTCCGCTCGCTCGCACGCGCGTGGGTGGGTGGGTTGGTTTTAATTCTAGATTTGAAGCTTTCGTGACTGCAATGATTCATATTCTGAGGTTTTTTCGGTAAAGTCACCTAGGTGAAAATTTTAAATTAATAAAAGTAAAATAAAAAATAAAATAAAAATCACGACGTTTCGGAGGCAACACACAAGCTTCCGTCTTCAGGTGGAACCGTCACAGCACGATAGCTGTTTCACCTACGTGACTTTACCGAAAAAACTACGAGTATGGGTGGGTTTTCTCTGGGAGCCCCGGTTTCCTCCCACGTGGTGTAATGAACACGGCTCATCGTTAAATCGGCATCTGAAAATATCCGAAAGTATCTTAAAATGAGAACCCAATGCAGCAGCAGGACCCTCTTGGGACAAAATACGGTAGTTATACTACTGAATGTGGCTTCCATGGATAGATAAGGGAATACACAAGATAATAGATAAGGGGATACACAAGATAATACACAAGGGGATACACATAGGAGAACTGTCACGTTATGAGAAAGGCTGGGGACAGATTTGTTTTTAAAGAATCGCAAACGCTTGGTTACGCGATTGGTCTTTAGGCGATTTCACGGCAGGAGATGCGTGCAATGTACCGGTTTTGGTTCACGCATGGCAGACACAGCCATAAACAAATTAAGCGACAAGTTGGCAGGAACATCTACGGAAAGGAGCACACTTGAGCCAAGTCGAAGCAATAAGCTAAGAAACAAAGAAAACATGGGAGGTATGGCGGAGGCGGAGAGGGGGGGGGGGGGGTCGCATTGTTCGACTCGCTGACCCCGTGCCCCATACTGGTCATCTACGAACAAGAACTTCATAGCGCATCGGATTCCTCCTGCAGTCCAAATTAATATTCTGACGATTCTGTTTAACGCCATGCGACAGGATCGCTTTCAAACCTTTCTTTTGTGTCGCTACGCAAACCATCCCATTGCTAACGGGCGGAATGCATAAACGCCGACGCAGAGAGCTGGGCCATGTCTCCGGGTTTGAGCTGGATTTTCCCAGATCTCCCTCTCGGAATTTCTCAACGTATCCCCGTTACGGTATGAACGGCGCGAGTCGAGACTATACCATTGTTGGGGGCGAGGGGGCTTTCATGGTCGTGCTGCTGCCAAGCGCTGCGACGTGCCTCTGGGTCGGGCCTCTCTGGGTCGTGCGGAACGACGTCTGAACAACGCGCGGTGCCAAACCCCCCGAAGACGAGTGCGGGGGGGGGGGGGGGAAACAGCCGATGCTCGTGAAACTGTCATGTCGGGAGGTGACGACACGACTTAAAAACAGGTAACGCTTGGTCCCCACTCGCGTGTGGCGCAGCGAGCCCTATCTCTTCCCCGTCCACGGACCCAGGAGCAGTGAGGCCGGGGGGCCTCAGTACGCAGAGTTTTTGTATCCCCCCCCCCCCACCCCGCTCTCAAACGACGTGCGGTGGCACAACCGGAAGATACAACGGAGAAAGAGCTGCACGTGCGGCGGCGGCACGACCGTGGCAACCACGACAACATTGAGAAGATTGACAACATTGAGAAGATTGACAACATTCACAACATTGACAACCCACGCGCGGTACCACAGGACGCTCGCGGCCCTGCTGGAATACCCGGTGGGTTTAGAAGAATGCTCGTACAGGGGAGGAGGGTGCAGCAGGTGACTGGGTGGGTGGGAGGATGCAAATTACGGGCCCACACACAGGCCTCTCTCGGGCTGCAGTAACCTGTGGCCCAGTAAACAAATGAACCTGAACCACACGAAACGGGCGTAACCCTCCAACGCACAAACAGGCCCCCCCCCCACTTTCCTGCAGACAAACAACAGCGTTTTTTTTATAGTTCCCAACATAAAGAGACGTTTAAAGGACAAACATTAAACCCTATAGTCTACCCCTGCCCCCCCCCACACCCACCCCACCCACAGCTCCTCGGCACTGCCAGTCCTCTCGCTGCCGCCTGCCTGCCTGCCACAGTGGAGATGCCCCGCGGCCAGTCGGCGCGTGGCGTGGAGGACAGCGGGCTCCTGGTCCGGACAGACGCTTCTCGCCAGCGTGGCCGGCTCCGGTGGGGGGGAGGGGGGGTGGGGAGAGCCGAATACGTAAGCAGCCTGGCACGTCACCCCCGTGACCTTTTGCCAGCATCCTTTCCGCTAACCCCGTCACCCCCCGAGCCATGAGAGAGGAGAGACCGCTCTGGGTGTTCTAGATTGGAAGCTATCGTGACTGCAAGGATTCATATTCTTAGGTTTTTTCGGTAAAGTCACGTACAGCTATCGTGCTGTGACGGTTCCACCTGAAGACGGAAGCTTGTGTTGCCTCCGAAACGTCGTGATTTTTTTTTTACTTTTATTAATTTTAATTTTTTTTACCTACGTGACTTTACCGAAAAAACCTAAGAATACGCCCTGGGTGTGTCCGTCCGGTGAGAGAACTTGCCCAGGCAGATCACGAGAGTCACTCGCTCGCCAGGCGTAGGCACACGGATCAAAGGTCACGACTTCCAGGCCACGGTTGTGACGTCACTGTCTGTGTGTTTTTTGCTCCAATTTCCCGACTTGCTTCTTTGCTCTCCCATTGCTTACTTTGTTGTTGTTGTTGTTTTGCTGCGTTCGCCGTGTTGTGGTGACCCAGGTGCGGGCTTTGCAAAGTGAAGACTCCTATCCTGGTCCCTCGAGTTCTCACCTCCGATGAGCACGTTTGGCCACGAAAGAAATTCAGCATACACACGTTACAACAAGATCAACTCAAACAGTCTCTGACAATTTTTTGGTTGGTTTTAAATGCGGTGCATTTGGTATTCGCGATTTTCTTCTGGATCGAGGAGTTCCCTTGAGCAGATGGGCGGTGGCTTCTAATTACTGTATTCTCAGGACTATAAGGCCGCCCAGGACAGAAAGATGGGCACCCCACCCCACATCTGCCGCTTGGCTTTTCCAGATGAGCAGGACCCATCGGCAATCGTTTAAAGCAAGCAAAACTCCGGCGGCCTCGACTTCCTGGGGTTCATCAGCAGGGCTTGTGTAAACGTCCACACAGCTTCGTTACGAAACAGCGTTGTTTGGCCGGAGCACTCTGTAAGCGTGTTCACTCCCTGTGGTCACGCGGATCTTTCTCCGGGTCCTCCGGGTTTG
The DNA here is from genome assembly GCF_015708825.2 of Lethenteron reissneri. Lineage (NCBI taxonomy): Eukaryota > Metazoa > Chordata > Hyperoartia > Petromyzontiformes > Petromyzontidae > Lethenteron > Lethenteron reissneri. The sequence continues at coordinate 4,914,949 of NC_083830.1, read as the reverse complement.
ATCCCTCCACATTTAGAATCAACGTCACGCGTTTAGAGAGCATTTGGCTGCTAGAAATGTACACGTGATAAGCTGCTTAACTTCGTTTCTTCTGAAACAGAGCTCTATAGCTCAAGTGGACGCTACCTGGTCAAATAAAAAATAAAAATACAAAATAAAAATCAGCATCGCTCGCGTTTAGGAAGAACGGCAACACCAGCCCTGGGTCAAACAAAAGTCACTGGATGTGGCCTCATGCTCCCCATTCACAACACTGGCAAAGTAGTGGGCGGAGCTACCCGACTAGTGGGCGGGGCTACCCGGCTAGTGGGCGGGGCTACCCGGCTAGTGGGCGGGGCTACCCGGCTAGTGGGCGGGGCTACCCGGCTAGTGGGCGGGGCTACCCGACTAGTGGGCGGGGTTATCAGAGCAGTGGGCAGAGCCTTTGAGCAGCCGTCAGGGCTCAAGTATTTGGCAAACAAATCATTCGGCCTTTCCCTCTCGAACGCAACGTGAGAGAAACCCGGTGAGAGAGAGAGAGGCGTGCCCTCGTCAGTTCGGGTAACCAAAGGGAAATAAATAATAGCAAGGAAATCAGATAGTCTTGCTTTTTTTTATTAGTTGATCGGCCGGAGCAGAATTCGGCACGATATTTAGCGACCCCCAGTATTCCTCCGCGCGTGGATAAAACAGGCGGGGGGGGATGCTTTGCGACGCACTCCATACAAAAAAAACACGCCCATTGCGTAACTCAATTTTCATTGCCAATTTAAAATACGTGGGCACAACCCAAAGTTTTGATATTCTCTCTCCAGGCGGCGGCGGCGGCGGCGGGTGCCAGCAAAGTGAAAGATCCGGTCCGTGGCCACGGGCTAAAACGCCGGCGAAATGAACAGAACGCCCAGGATTTGTGTTTAATAATCCGTGTTGCTGGCGTTGATGTCACCCCATCGTTTAAGTGCAGAACACACCGTAACATCATCGCCCGTCACTCGGAACATTTACACGAGTCGGTGACTCAGGTGCCTCGGTTAGGAATGCCCCGAGTACACGGGGGGGAGGAGAAGAGGGCGGGGGGGGGTGCCACGTGGCCCAGCGTTGGCGCTTTCGTGGCTTGCTGCTCCAATTCGGCAGGCCGCCCTCGGATAAAAAAGAAAAAAAAACTACAAAACTATTAACTATTTTTATTTTACAAGGAAAGACCCACTGAGTGATTTCGCGCTTTTCCAGAAGTGACCTGGCCACAAGTGAGAACGAAAGTGTCTCATCACGTGGACATTTTATAGCAGCCAAATACTCTGAAAACGCACCAACGGAAAGGCACGAGTAAAAATGTTTGCACTTCAAAAACATTTTCTTGAACGCTGGCGTCATGCTCCAAATAAAAGAAAATTGCTAAAATGACACCGCGAATTACACAAATGCCATTACGCATAGCAATCATCATCCCCCCTCCCTGCTGTCAACAGCGATGCTCACACGCAGGCCCTGCGTGCAGAGTCGCAGGATCCTCTTTAAATGAAAAAAAGAAAGAGCTCATGAGACTCGGCGAGGCTTCCTGGGTAAACAAGCATAATAACAACAATAATAGCGGAGAATAACCTCTCGGTGTTCGCGTGGGCGTACACGAACACATACTTCGCCGAAGATGTACGATGGACGCCCAAGCAAGAGATGGAATGACAACAACGTGGATCGAAGGTGGGGGGCAGCGTGCCTCTGCGGGTGTGCAGGAGAGTTCTCTCGACCCCCCCCCACCCCACCCCCCCCACCGTTCGCGAACGTGAGACTCGCGCGTGGGACTTCAAGTAAAAATCACGGCCGCCCCTCTCGCTTGGCTAGCCACCAACCTGTTCTGTCGCACCTACTGCAGAGTGTACGCGTGTCACTTGGCCTGCACAATGGGCAAGAGTTGTGCCCCTCCCTTTACAAGGATATCCCTGATGCGCCGCTTGAAACGGCGACTGGATATGCACAGCTGCAATTTAGATTTTGCGTAAATCCAAACCCTACTTTTTTTTTACCAGGTAAGCCCCCCAACCGAGCAACAAAGCACTTTTCCAGAAGCGACCTGGCCACATCTGATGGCTCAACAAAGTGGTTCATCTTCACGCGGAAATTGATAGCAGCAAAATTCTCGAAACGCACATGGATTCTAAATGTGGAGGGGAAAATCGGAGGACCCGGAGAAAAATCACGCGACCACGGGGAGAGAGAAAGACACACACACTCCAAATATACAGCAGGCGTCAAGGTCGGGATCAAACCCACGACCTCCTGCATACCAGGCGAGATCGTTAATATCTCACCACCGTGGCATCTCTACCAAAGAAGCTTCAAACTTGGACAGATGAAGCTTCAAAAAAACCACGACAGACAGCCTTGGGCACACACATCCTAGGTCCATCTCAGGATAAGCGTTACCAAAGCTCATTGGGCGAGGCCTTCATTTACGAGGGGGCTAAAACGATAGCGTGCGAAGTGAATTTAAAAAGGCAGACGGTAATCTGCGCGCACCGATAACGTCCGACCGCATCACTGCCGCGCCAGTCTCGGAAAAATGCATGAGCAGCGCACGCACGGTGAGAATCAACATCTGTGCTCGGCGTAGCCCCTTCGCCCAGGAAGAGGCTACAAAGATACATTCGTACGGTCGCGCTTATTGCACCACACAAAGTGCTCGCCACAAATGAACCACAATAGCTCGCCGATCTCGTCAAAGGAGCATAAACCATCATCACGCGAACTCCGGTCGTCATCCTCGCAGCGGCGGCGGCGGCTTTTGGCTCAGCCGTCGAACAAAGACGGTGGTCGCCGCATCGCGGCGCTTTCAGATGCGCTTCCTTCCAAAATTAGGAAGCCACTGGAGCGATGAACTTTCAAATCACATAGTTCGAAAAAAGCATTTCTTTAGAACTGCTTTTCGTGTTTAGTTTGTCGTCCTTCCCCCGCACATCCAATTCGTGTGGTTGGCTATGTACGGTGCGAAAGAAGTTCAACATTACATACAAGAGCGAAACCTCCACCAATAGAAATATTTTTTTACAAGGACCAGTGAACCAAATGCCAGATGCGGGAAACCGTTACACACACGAGGACACGCTGACCGCGGAGTGTCGCCAACAACGGGGATTTCTTCGGGCAATTTAATAACAGGGATGGGCAGGCGCGGAGGAGCTGGGCAGGCGCGCGAGAGAATGCGGTGTTGCCGCGAGCAGCTCTGCCACTCTCACGCACGCCGGGGTCAAGGTGGACCAACCAAACCAAGCACGACAAGTGCGTGAGCGTTCTTGCCGCGCGGAGACAATTCCATCGAGCTGCATAGAGACTCATTTTAGGCACTCGGACGGGCCCCCGGTTTTTCCTGTCCGATGGAAACAACATAATAATAATTTCAATTTATAATGCGCATTCCATCCTAGGATTCCCAAATACGGTGGTGCAGTGCTGAGCGCGCAAGGCCAGATGATGGCCGTGATTTATTCTCGCTGGCAACTTTCCACCACAGAGGCCTTCTCGGTTTGGGGTAAATCATTGTCGAAAGGCGCAGCCACGTTTGGAATGTAGAGCATGCTTGTAAGGCACTAACCACCAGCTAAGGTGGGGGAGGTTATTCAACATTCTCAAGGTCCGCGATGTCATCGGTAATAACCACACATCCGCATCAAAGCGGTATGGTGGATTATCAGAACAAATTAATTTTTATATTCTTGAGTCTGTCGGTAAAGTCACGTACATAGGTTCAAAGAAAATAAGAAAAAATAATGAAAAAAGCTACGACGTTTTGATTTTTCTTCCTAAGCTCCGTTTCTACCGACTGTCCCAGGAAAGAGAGACATCATTGTGGCCGATGCCACCACCACACATTCTTGACATTGCTTCCTTCTGCTGGAATCCCGCGAATGTTGCTGTGGGATGTGGTCTCATGCTCCCACTCACGACACAGGCAAAGGGGCGGAGCTGCCTGGGTAGTGGGCGGGGGCTACCCGAATAGTGGGCGGGGCTACCCGAATAGTGGGCGGGGTTATAGAGAAGTGGGCGGGGTTGTCAGAGCAGCGGGCGGGCTTAGAGCAGTGGGCGTGGTGTTTTGAGAAGCTGTCAGCCCTAATGTCACAGAATATGAGGCCTCATTGGTGGTGCTTGCGATTGAGTGGGCGTGACTATGTGAAAGTGGGAGGGGCTGAAGTAGGGAGGGGCTGCCATCGCCCCAAACCCAGCGACCAGCGTTCAATTCTTGGCTCACATCAGCGGCGGCTGCCGTTGAAATCGGTGCACTCTTGTGACACGAAAAGGGGCTTTCGTGCAACATTTCTCAGACAAGAGCGGCCCTGTGAATTTATCTCTGGCAGTGATAAGCAAAGGCAGATGCTAAACATTCAGTGCCATCCCCATCTGGTGCCATGGTGGTGACATGTTAACCACCTCGCCTGGTATGCAGGAGGTCATGGGTTCGATCCCGACCCTGACGCCTGCTGTATATTTGAAGTTTTGCGTGTCTCTCTCTTTCCGTGGTCACGTGGATATTTATCAGGGTCCTCCGGTTTTTCCCCTCCACATTTAGCATCAACATGCGTTCAGAGTATTTATGTTGCTACAAATTTACACGCGATAAGCTTCTTCGTTGAGCCACCATTTGTGGCCAGGTCGCTTCTGAAAGAAGAGCTCAGTGGGCCTTACCTGGTAAAATAAAAAATAGTGTTTAAAATGGTTTGACCTGTGAGCAACAGCAGGCTTGACCGATCGCCCTGTGCTACCCCACATCCCTGCGTGGGAGCAACAGAGTGAACGTCCACCTATGCCCATCTCGAACTCTGCCCACGGCACAGGAAGAGTCAATTTCCCTTAGCCATCATTTCGGTTTATATTTAGTATATCAGCAGGCTGCGTGTCGTGAGATAAAGCGTGGGGGGGGGGGGGTCGTCTTTTGGAGGCCTTTCCGCCAGCAACGATGCGAGCAAGCAACGGCAGGGGCTCCGCCTTTATCTTTAATCTCGCCAAATAAGTACTCCGGTATAAAACTGCCAGGGTTTCAGTTTTGTCTGTCCTTCTTGTACGCATGTTGAACTTCTTTCGCACCATGCGTAACCAATCGTTCTGAAGAAATGCATTGGCAATCTCGATGATGTAAAAGTGCACGCATTTCCCCCCCCTGTTGCTTCCTAACACCAGACGTTGTGTGCGCCTCATCGGCGCCCATCGGGGACGACGCGTCCTCGCGAGCAAAAACGTGACGCGCCGAGTCAGCCGAGGCTGCACGCGACGCATCGGTCACGACACCGGGGCACACAGGGGCCACACGAGCAACCGGGGACAGAGGGCGGGCGGGCGGCCGGTCGCAGCCGGCTCGCTCCATCGCCGGGCGGCTACAATTACACCGCGAGCAACAGGCGCGTGACTCTTGCTTCCTTCTGCTGCGTCGTCATAGATTTTTTTTTATCGACGGCCCCAACTGCGTGATCAGCACAGCCAGCCCCCTCCACCCAACCACCCGCTTTTGTGAGCCTGGGAACTCCTGAGCACAGCAGCAGCAAACTCCACATCCCCGCGATGCTATCGCCCAGACGTAACACCGAGAAGGGCCGTCGCCTGATATCCCAAACCGGTTATGGATTTTTTTGTTTGGCAACGACGTTGCCCGGTTGGTAGCCACGGTGGTGGGATGTTATCTACCTCGCACGGTATGCAGGAGGTCGTGGGTTGCATGTTCTCCCCGTGGTCGCGTGGATTTTTCTCCGGGTCCTCCGGGTTTTCCTTCCACATTTTGGATCATGTATTTAAGCGTATTTGGCTACTGCTATAAATTTGCACGTGATAAGCCACTTCATTGAGCTATCATTTGTGGCTATGTCATTTCTGAAAAAGAGCTATATAGCCAAATGGGCCTTATCTTGTAAAATAAAAATGTAAATGGAAAGCAAAAAGCTGTGAAATTGGTCGAGGATATGCTAGTATAGTTTTAGTTTATTACAGAGAGAAACACAATAAGGTTTGGATACTGCACTTTACACCATTGAGCCTGATAAGAATAACATTAAAACAAAAATTCTTTCCTGATGACACCAGTTTGAATAATTACAATATTAGCAGCGATTGAGTAAGATAAATGATGCAATAACCAACGACTAAATAAACTAATTTCTATTAAACGTAATAAAATGTTGCTGGTGCTTTGCGTTGTGGGAAGGTGTATTTATGTATGTATGCATGTTGAACTTCTTTCACACCGTGAGGTCTCCACTTTTTAGATTTTTACTTGAGACATTACTCACCGAATGTGGTACCAAAATATAATTCGAGCTTGCAACTGCAAATCATTTGGCGAGGGGATAGCCATTTTCCAGAGCCGAGACCACCGATCGCACCACAATTCTTACAACTCAAGACATGAGAGCGTGGAGCAGCGGCAAGGAACGGCGACAAGAACCACGGGAAAGGATTCCGTGAACGGGAGATTTTTGGCACTCGCTCCGTGCAAGGTAGCAGGCAGCACAGTCGTAGCGGAAATCCACACAGGACCCAGGGGATGGTCTCGAGTTGCAGCCCAGACTGGGGGATGGGGAATCAAACAAAACAAAACAAATCTGCGTGTGTGTGTATGTGTGTCTGTATATGCATGTATGTTGCTCGCTAACAGCACTTGCCCCAACGGTGCGTCAAGGCTATACGGGGGGCGGGATCTTTGTCTTGTCTGTACGAATGTTGAACTTCTTTCGCACCGTACGTGGCCAACCGTGCTAATCGGAGGTGCGGGACAAACTCATTTATTTCTCTACGGGTTCCCAGAGGCAGCAGGCTTTAACCGTGCCGGTGAGAACCAATGAGAAAAAAACGTTCCACAGTTTATGTCAAGGCAGTCTCCTTTGCTCACATTTATTGCGCTGGTGACCCAAGACAAGAGGGACCACAATGCACTGCTGCAGGAAATGCTCGTGGATTTTTATGGAATACAACGAAGCCTGTCTGCTTTTTTCTTTTTTTTACACATTTTGGCGTGTTGCCCCGAAACTTTTGCCAGAAACAGCCAATATGCGCAACATCCAAATATGGCCAATATGCCATACAAACGTGACAAATATACCCAACATCAAAACATGGCCACTAATGTGGGCATTTCAAATCATAACTGGCCTAAGTACATTTAGTTCACCCACGTTCATAGCAAAATATATTTATTTTCTGTATAGCCTCTTGAGCTGGCCTTTAATACATTAAAACGAATTGAATAGCTACGAAAAGTAGGGACAAATAATGGACGAACGTGTCAAGTTTCTTTTTGCTATTCGTCAACAATTTAGGAGGGCGTTTTTTTATTTTTCCCCAAAGTAACCGATACATTTGAACCCACCGATAATGTACATCGCGCACAATTCTGTTCAGACAAGCGCTGCAGTTTAAGTTGCTCCATCAATTATCACGCGCACCTTCACAATCTATCCGCGACGTATCTTACGGTAAGGTAACACGCATTTTAAAAAATAATCTTAACCATTCAATCGAAACGAGCAGACTTTGTACGGCACGGCAATGGCGTTTCCCGACCGATCGTGCAGCTGTAGATCGCGCGCCTGCCTATGGCTTTGCCTAAAACAGTACACATCGTTTAATATCACACTCTGCTCAAACAGGGAGCGCACAAAGGCGGTCACTGTGTGATAGTCTTCCAAGTTTTTTTTTCAATAATGCACACACGCACGGCTCTTTTTGTCCCACGCGGGATAATCTCGCACGCTATTTTGTTCAATCACACAGTGTCCTGAAACCGTAGAGGCAGAGAAGCCATTCCCCCCCCGCCGCCCCGTTAATGACCCGAACACATTACGCGCTCATCGGTTTTCCCACACAAACACAAGGGTATTGCGTAGATCAAACGCGCCGCCGGCTCGTCCGCTCGCTGGCAGGAGGGTGTCACCTCTCGAGCAATGAAATGTCACACCCCAGGGCGCGAGCGCTCGCGGGGCGATGGGGCCGCGGTGGCCAGCGCCGCCGCGCAAACGAAACCCGCCGAGCAGAGTTCGATTCCCGACCCGCGCCTGGCATCGGCGGCGAGCCGGGAAGTCTGAAGCCGGGCCTCGTAGGAGTCGAGCGATGCGACCGCTCACCGCGGTTGCGAGCAGTCGATGACTAAAGTAAAAAAATAGTGTTTCCCCGCCTCTGCAATGAATCCTTTTCCAGGCTCTGGTGGTGGCGCTGCTGGGGAGCAGGGGTGCAGCGATTAGCGCACGCCGCATACACGGACCCAGTGGCCCGAGTTCGATTTCTGCTCACAGTTAATATCAGTGGCGAATATCTGAGTTGGTGCTGGGCCTCCCTCGAGGTTGACTCGGCCTCAAATGAGTATCTGGTGCAATGTGTAACCATCAGCACTCGGGAGGCAAAGGCAGCCGAGGGCGCGGTGTTGGCCACCCACACCCCCTCGTGTGCCGTGCCGGCCTTCATTGGTGCTACGCGCTAACAGCACTTGCCCCAACAGCCTGTGAAAGGATATGTGAGGGATCGCTGTCTTTACTGCTGGGGAGATGGCAAGCCTCGAAGTCCAAAGTCTAACACGTGTATAAAATGTATTGTTACTATTTTATTTTACCAGGTAAGGCCCACTGAGCTATACAGCTCTTTTTCATAAGTGACCTGGCCACAAATGATAGCTCAATGATGTGGCTTATCATGTGGAAATTTACAGCAGCCAAATACTCTAATCGCTTGTTTCTAAACGTGGAGGAAAAAAACCGGGGAACCCAGAGAAAGATCCACGTGACCACGGGGAGAACATGCAAACTCCAAATATATGTCGTGGGTTGGGATCGAACCTACATCCTCCTGTATACCAGGCGTAGTAGTAAACATCTCGCCACTGTGGCGCCCTAAAAAAAAGAGACATGGCCCAGCCCTGCGTGGTGCAGTGTGCTTGGCATGCCACCCCATGAAGTGCCCTAATGGGCACCACTACTAACAGGTCATGGGCCAGAGCAGAAATCGGTACCAACCCAAGGTAGCAAAAAACTTCAGTCATAATGATTCATTTACATGGCCGATACGAGTAAGTAGCTCGATACAACCCATTCGTTTCAAATGGACGTTACTTCGTTCACCGCTGTTGGGCACAAAGGAACTGGGACCGTTTAAGTGACGTCACCTCGAGAGGGCCAACACAGGCGATGACATATGCCCTGTGGGCTCGTTGCAGACGATCTGCGCAACTATTCGCCACGGACCCTCGCAAGCACGCTCACAGGCGGTCAGGAATCCATCCAACTCCAATCGCCGCGGACCCTCGCTAGCGCGCTCACCAGGCGGGCAGGAATCCATCCAACTCCAATCACCACGGACCCTCGCTAGCGCGCTCACCAGGCGGGCAGGAATCCATCCAACTCCAATCACCACGGACCCTCGCTAGCGCGCTCACCAGGCGGGCAGGAATCCATCCAACTCCAATCGCCGCGGACCCTCGCTAGCGCGCTCACCAGGCGGGCAGGAATCCATCCAACTCCAATCGCCGCGGACCCTCGCTAGCGCGCTCACCAGGCGGGCAGGAATCCATCCAACTCCAATCGCCACGGATCCTCCCTCACCCACCCAGTACCTATCGGTGAATGCGTTACACAACGCTGGCAGAAGCAGCAGCAGCAGGCGTGCCGTGCTAAAGACCTCGCACTCTGTTTAACACGTTACGTAGGCTTTCGTGACCAATATCATCCACGAGAGGTTTTTTGGATTAGATCGTTAAATCCACCACCACCTGGCACAGCCAATTAGTAAGGTTTGTTGCGTAAACAGAACATGCCAATTCGTTACTGGTACAGGACTCCGGGCGTGTTGTTGGAGAGCAAATCCTCTCGCTCTAACCACTTGTGGTGAAAAGACACTGTACAAAACAAACGGTCGGGCCAATCATCAAATGTGAGAATTTTTATTTTGAGCACCCTGTGACCCCTATTTAGCCCTTTTGCAATGTTCCTAGCGCAGCGCCAATGGTCTCCCATAACAGCCGTGGCATCTCATTTGTCACGGCGCATGACCATTTGTTGAAAAAGGCAGCTTTTATTTTTTGTTCGGCTCATTTCGTGCATCGTGGGTTACATGGTCCAGTGAGATTCTTTGACTCGACGAGGCCGAAGGAATCGGGAAACGCTTTCCAAGCAATGTGCATTCGTCCTCGGTCAAAAGTATTTAAGTACCATGAGGGTTTTTTGTTTGTTTGTTGTATTTCCATTTTAGAAAACAGGAGTCGTCAATCTTCTTCTTTCGTACAGCTGATGCCGACGTAGAGCCACAACTACAATTTCACATTCGGGTGGGCAAAGCCAGATAATCACGTCCGGAGTAGTAGTAGAGAGTATCACCCTGATGCCTCCTTCGTATTTGTGGATGGGGCATTGCGTCGATATACGGTCCCCTTCAGGATGACCACCAGTCACACACCACTGGGAGAGTTTGAAATTTGACATTTGTGCATCGGGTATCCGCATCTGCTGCTGCCATGGTTTGTGCAGCGGATGCGTTTTAAGGTGGACCATGGGGGCAACTTCGTGAACGGTCAAACCCAGGATTCATCAATGATGAACGAGTGTAAATATCCTCAGCACAGGGCCCTATTTGTCAATGCACTGCAGGATAAAGCCCCTCCACACCCATGATCAATCCATTGCTGGATGAAGAACTCCCTCCCCTCCCGCCCCCCACCGCACCACCAAGCAAGCAGTCGCCCACCTTCTCTCGCACTCCTGCGACGACGTGACGACTCGAGCACCTTGGCGACTGTCGCACGAGCTAATTTCATCACTCCGTCGCCGCGGAGGAAGGACGTGAAAACCCCGTAGGGGGCGGGGGGGGGACCTGGCGGGTCGCGTACGCAAAAAACACACCGTGCGTAGCAAACGCACCAGGAGGAGGCCATGTGCGGCTAAAATCTGCGCTCGCTGGCACCGCGGGAGGGATTCATTAAGTCCCGTTGGTACGGCACACAACACTAAGAGGGGCGACCCACCCCCCCCCTACTGTATCAAAGCCACTTTGCACGCCCAATTAGCTCCGCGACTTTTGCATTCCGTCATGCCCTCTCGAAATACACCGCGCCCTGGCAGTGCCACCAAAGACGGCACGCCATGTGGCGGATGTCATTTTATAAAACGAGCATGTTGGGGAAGTAACTAAGGAAGTAAACAAGTAGGTAAATGGACGTACTTCACCATGCTGGTCAGTGCGGGTTGGGCGAACAGATCTTTGCAATTGCGCAGGCCATATAGGGGATCAGTCGAAAATACAATAGTACGCATACAATAAGAGGTTGTTGGGTTAGATCGCGTAAATATAAATGGATCATTAAACCAAGTTTCATTTATTAGGTATAGCCCTGTGAGCCATGCGGCTCTTAAGTCGGGTGCAACCGCTACAAACAAAATATGAACACAGAACATCCCAAAGCGACGACGCGCAACAGAAACATCCTGGAATAAACCAGCAATTAAAAAAAAGTATTAAAACGCTGTGTGCAAAAATCACCACCAGCAACACGACAACAAGCAATTAGTAAGGTGTGTCACGTAAACAGAACGTGGCCAATTCGTTACTAGTACAGCACACCGGTGCGTTGGAGAGTAAACCCACAACATTTACAATTCGAGTACATGTTGTGGGTTAACTCTCCAACACACCCCGTGTGCTGTACTAGTGTAGAAGACGACTCACTCGGAGACGGAGGTGAGTTAAGGGCTTTCGCCGTAAGTTTATTAAGGGGTCAATAATACAAGGGGGTAAGACCACTTCCCAGGGTAAATTTTGATTTAAAGCTTTTGTGACTGTAGGGATTCATATTCTTAGAAAATTTGAAAAAAAGAAAGAAAAAATTCTTGCTGTGGATTTCACACCTGGTGATGATTGTGCTTGTGTTGCAGTCGAAACGTCGTGATAAATTTTTTTTAAATATTTTTATTATTTCATTATTTCCCTTCTACGTGACTTTACCGAAAGAATCAAGAATACACTTCCCAGGGGTTAGAGGTCCCGGGCCTGCTCCCACTGGGTCCCGACACAGCCGGCTGCCCTGCGCTCTCCTCTGCGCCGGCCGTGGGATCAGCCAACACGGCCGACCGAGGATCACAGCCACGTCCGGCCCTGGCGCTGTGCTAACCCCTATCCCTACCCTCTTGCCCCTGGCTCCCCCCGTTCCACCCTCTCTCGACCCTCGACTCCAGCTACGACCCCGCTTACGTCACGGGGTCCCCCCTTTATACTAGAGGAGCTGTGACGTCATGTGCGCCGTCCAGAGCGCATGACCCCACGTCCCGTGACGCCATCGCACCGGACAGCGCACATGACGCCACTACCCTCTTATACTCCTCTACACGAGTAACAAATTGTCATGTTTTGTTTTCGTGACACCTTAGTAATTGGCTGTGTCGGGTGCTGGCGGATTTAACGACACATTTATAGATTTACACGATCCAACCCAAAACCTCTATCATGGATAATATTGGTCACGAAAGCCCTACGACTACGTGTTAAAACCCAAAAACACGCATGCTTACGAATATTTTTTGGTGGTTTTAAAATACGAGACCTTCTGCTGTGAACTGGACATTCAGGCAATGAAACCAAAATTAAAACCGACACCGATTGGTCGGCGTTTTTTTTACATACAATAATCAGAATACTTATTTATACTGGGAGAATTCCGATGAGCTATGAAGCTCTTTATCCGTAAATTTACACGTGGCACCTGCCACCAGCGAGTGTGCACGATAAACATGATTTTTGACACTCTCCATTTTCTTAAGCTGGAAAACCAGCCACTTGAGAAACCCGATAGGGGACGGCGCGCGCATTGTTTCCAAACACGCTCTGCAAGAGAAATTGGGTCTAAATTGCAGCAGAAAGTAAACAAATAAAAAAATAGGTTATGTGAATTGGTAAAAAACAAAGGGTTTTTTTTCGCTCGTCAATGCGAGTGTCCACAGCTGGCAACTACGACGTCCAAAACTAAAATGGTTTACAGACCTTTGTCAATCTACTTTCTCCCCGCTTCTCCTCCGTGCCATGGTGGTGGTGGTTATTACAGGGTGAATGAGTGTTGTTTCTAATGTACATCAAACGGTGCTGGTGAAGCAAGGCCGTAGCCATGGAGTCAACATTGGGGAGGACCAAATCTTCCAGGGGGTCTGGGGGTCCCCCCCCGCCAGAAACAAATCTAAATTTTAAAACGAATTTCCTGCCTAAAATATAAAAAAATTCACTAACACATGGGATGGACTTTTTTATTTTATGTTTAACAATAATGTCTAATAGTGTATTGTATTACATTGCTCTGTTTTTTTCTTTTTTACCTTTTCTTGTTTCATTGTATGTAATGGCAGAGATTATGGATTAATAAAGTACAACCATAACCACAATAATATAAACAGAAATCTATTTTATAGCAATATATTGGGGAGGGGGGGGGCATTTTGAGCATATTTGAATATTTGGGGGGGGGGGATGTGTGTCCCCCCAATATAGACTGTGTTATAATTACGGCCTTGTGGTAAAGTACGACCATTCAACAAAAAACAAACTACACCCGGGTGCTGTGTACGACAGCAAAAATTCGGCTCTTAATTCTTCGGAAAAGTCAACAGCTGCCGTCCGGGGCCTTTTATATGCCCCGGCTCGCAGTTTATGAAAGAACAAACACCCAGCGAGCATGTATACACATAATAACATGGTGGGGGCCCCCCCCAACCCACACCCCCCACGACACCCATTGACAAATGACAGATGGCGAGCGAGCGAGGTGGGGGGGGGGGGCAGCTGCATCCGATTGCGTTTCCGCTCATTCACCGCAATCGATACGCCGGGCGCGCGAGCGCAGGAGCCCATTCATAAATAACGAGCATCCGGAAACGTGACCTCCTCCTGCCAAAAAAGAAGCGTACTCTGAATACAGTGGATACAGTGTGCGTGGTGAGCATTGCACGTTGTGTGCGCGTGTCCGTGTGCGCAGTCGTGTCGTGGGGGTTAAGTGCAACGAAGCCGGTGAACCCGAGTTCGATTCCTGCTCACGGCCACCAACCGACGGTTATCTGAACCGGTCCTGGGAACTCCCCTATGTGGACTCAGTCTCGAGTACCTGCTGCGATGCGTAAACATCGCCACTCGGGAGACAAAGGCGGCCGAGCGTGGTGCTGTCCACCCACCCCCTCGTGTGCCATGCCGGCTCGCTAACAGCGCAGATGACTCGCGTAAACTGCGTTGCGACGTCATTTTTTTGTCTGTCGAAGGCGAACGGACACGGCAGTCTATTCCTCTCGACGAGCTCGACACGATGCGCTATTCACAGTTTTGTTTCTTCTGCGCATTCGTCCTCGCTGCTGCAACAGAACGATCCGCGCCAGGCGGGTCGCGGCGTTTATGTGCGCGGTGGGAGGGAGTCACCAAAAGTACAGAAATTTAATTACGATTTTCACTTCCGTTTATTTGGGACCCCGGGGTCCTGCCATAAGGTTCACTTGCCCCAACGTCGCATATCTGACCGTGGCACACACACACACATTGCCCCCTGACCAAATAACCACACCCAGCGCGGCATTTCTGCTCGGTGGTACGCGACTGCCATTTCCTTTAGGAAGCAACCGAGGCAGTGGGGTTCTTAACCTTCACCGCAGCATAGAGGTCGCAAACGAGTTTGATTCCTTACCCGTACCCGGCCGCCACCAGGGTCGCAATTGGTACCGTACCCGGCCGGGTACGGGTACCCGTTCCCTACCCGTACCCGTACCCTACCCGAAATGAGTGACAAACGGTTACTCACCAGTGACTCACGGCCTACCCGTACCCGGCCGCACCAGGGTCGCAAACGGGTACCCGGCTACCCGTACCCGGCCGGGTATCGGGTAGGGTACGGGTATCGGGTACCCGGTTGCGACCAGCAGCCTGCAACCCCCTTTTGGTTCTCAGAAAGGGCATCTCGCACATTCCGTTGGGAGCATTCGCCCCAGGTGAAGAGCCACTGAACAACAACTCGTTGCCATATCTCATCCAACACGTGCGGAAAAAAAAGATTTTTTTTCATGATAGAAAAAAAACGTGACTTTTTTTTTTTTACATCCCATCAGCCGCGTGGCCCCTTCCTTCTCGGGATGCGTATCATTGCAGCAGCGCTGGGTCACAACATTGAAGCAAAGTCTCGGACCGGTTTCGACTTTCGGGGTCTCATCCGCAGAGCCCGGCTTGCTGGAAAGCGCGGCGTGTACAAGCACGGTGTTGAGAATCAACAACGCGCATTTTATTATTGAGGATTTTGGAGGCTGCTATGAATTTCCATGTGGGCGATAAGCCACTTCGTTGAGCTGTCATTTACGATGGACAGGTCGCTTCTGAACAAGGAGGTATCTATTATAATAGCCGAGTGGGCCTTTCCTGGAAACATAAACACACTCCTGCGGAGGGAGCTGGTAGGAACGTTGGGTTGCTCGGTCAATGGCCAGGGTCAACGGTGGCGTGGTGTATTCCGCAAATATGGCCGACTGTGAGGGTGGGCACAAGCCGGCGTGAGTAGGTTAAACGTTGAGTTTTATAAGGGCACCACGGGATGACCAGCCCCTCCCCACTCAGCCCCACCCAGCACCTCCCAACCCAGCCCCTCCCCACCCTCCCCTCTCAGCCCCTCCCCACCCTGCCCTCTCCACCCAGCCTGACCCCTCCCATTTTTGGATGCACGACGGACGGACACAATAACCCCCTGTGGGCTGGTGTAACCTGGCGGTTCCTACCAGTAAAAGAGTTTCGTGGACATAGTTGATACAGTGCTGTATTCAAATACCTCTGCCAGTCTTGTGTGTCTCAGAGTGCATATTTCAAATTTGCCTGTATCATTTTGAGTTTGCATCTCTCTCTCTCGCTCTCCGTGGTCGTGTGGATTTTTTTTCACATTGGGACCTCTGGGTGTTTCCCCCCCTCCACATGTATCATCAACGTGCGTTCATGGGGTAATCGGCAGCCAATGAATATCCACGCGACACAGACGCTTTGTTTGCGGTGGGGGCCAGGTCGCTGGTGAAAAACAAACATCTCAGTGGGCCTTACCTGCTTAAAAAAGACAAAGCAGGTTAACACAGTTCCATTTCATGCCGAGTGTATATGACGTGACTCGACGTGATGCATTGGTGCTTAAAAAACACGGAGATTACACACCCCCCCCCTCCCTCCGCACTCCGTTAACTCGCAGCGCGCACCTGAAACGATGATGGTACGCGTTGCCGAAGCAAACAATGAGATCACAGTATGAAATAAGTAATGTTTAAAAAAAACTTTTTTTTTTAAACACGCTTTTATGAAATGTACTCGTAATGGAAGAACTCCACGACTCCAGGAAGTGGCCCCGAAGCTTGCCATAACGTAAGGGACCGTGGCCAATTACAGCCAACCTCAGTTAACCATGGACAATTAGACCCAAGCCGAAACATGACAAAAAAATAATGTTCAAAAGTAAAGAATATTTTTCACAATAGAATATAGTATTGTCATCAGTATGACAGAAGTATACCAAGTTTGCAGTCGATACCACATTGGGAAGTGGTTTAAAATTGAGTTACAAGATTTGAGGATACAACGACAACAGACAGAGCGAGTTAAATGAAAGCGTGTAAAAATATAGGTTTTTTTACCCCTTTTTGGCAAAAAAACTGGAGGTGTTAAGAAGTTCAAAGACCAAATAGAAACCTCTTGCAAGGGGGGGGGGGGGGGGGGCAAACGACGTGGAAGAGGAGCGAGGCGTGGGAAGGTATACATCTCCGTCGCGCGCCCAGCTATACTGCCGTTTTACCGCAGAGACACCTGCCTTCGGTGCCTCCCCACCACCCGCCCCGACCACCGTCGTTGTAGTACAGGGGGGAGTGTTCGCACCGATAACAACTTAGTAAAAACCTGGTGAAGAAGTATTTCTAATTTGTCTAAGCAAGACCAACTCCCGTCGGTCAATGAGAGCCAGGAAGGTCACAGGTGGCGTGCCCAAGCAAATGACGCTGGTCCACCAACAAAAGTCTCGGAGGCCAATGGGCGGTGAAAGGAATCATCGTCGTCGTCATTTAATTAATGACACCGTGCCTCCCATGCTGTACATCGTGAGAGGGGACAGGATGGTCCTCGATTGAAATTCACGTGTCATACAGGGCTGTTTATAGCCGGGCGGTGGTGGTGGCTACGTCACACGTGGCTGCCTGGAATCCAGCGCTGTGGAGGCAGCAGCAAGGGTTGGTTGATCACACAGGTGTTGCGGAACTCCCTTCCCGTGGGCGTTAAGGACGTGCAATGCCCTGCATCTGCCAGAAAGTAGTGCAACATAGTTGCGGACCCATGCCATCTGTCCGTTCTGTATGGGATAAAGCGTTGTCCCCTCCCACGTCTGGGTTTTCTCCGGGTGCTCCGGTTTTCTCCCATATGTAAACAATCATTAATGTGGATAACACCTTAAAATATAATAGAGGATTGCAGAGCTTGGGCGATTGCTGTTAGCACTAGCTGCTCAATACTGCTGCTACTGCTGCCTTTCCAGCTCTGTCTGTGGTTCCCCAGCGAATGTGAGATGCAGATTGGCACGGGCGATGTTGCCGTGATATGAAACTGAAAACTATGGTGATAACGGACACACCCCACTGAAATATGACGGAGAAAAACATTTTCATTCGAAAAGCCCGGGCGCGTTGCCCAAGCAATTCCAAGTTACATTCCCCACCAATCACGATTGCTCACCGCTGTAGAATAATGGATCGTCGTCCACGTCTTGGCAAATGATGTGGCAGCAGGAAGTCATTAGCAGCGAGTCATTAGAAGGAATCACCTGGGTGTACAACAGTGGCTAGATGGTTAACTCCCTCGCCTGGTATGCAGGAGCTGCTGGGTTCGATCCGAACCTGGACAACTGGATATTTGGATTTTGCGTGTCTGTCCAGTGGCGTGTGGAGGAAGTGGCTTTTCATCACGGCATATATTGCAGTCAAATACCTCTAAACGCTGTGACGTCGATTCTAAAATGTAGAGGGGAAAAAAAACGGAGAGGCAACCCAGAAAGGGGGGAAAAAATCTACCCGACATGGGAGAGAGAGAGTAGAGAGACACGCAAATCCAAATCTACAGCAGCGTCAGGGTCGGGATCGAACAAACCCAAACCTCTTGTATACCAACGAGGTAGTTAACATCTCCTCGCCACCGTGATAAGAGAGACACCGCAAACTCCAAATATACAGCAGGCATCAGGGTCGGGATCGAAGCCACGACCTCGTGAATACCAGGCGAGGTAGTTGACATCCTCACCACCATGGAGCTTCAGGAAGAGAGAGCGTGCGTTTAGTTAGTTATTCCTCCTCCGTAGTTTTGTTATCTTCCGTCCTGCACCTCCAAATAGCACAGTCGGCTACGTGCGGTGCGAAAGAAGTTCAACGTACGTAGGTATGGAAAAGGAGCGCAGTACACCCAGAGCGGTGCCTGATTAAATAGTTGCACAACGCAAAAGGGTGACCCATCAACCAACAATCCCTCGCAAAGAGCCATCACGAGTTCTTACGGAGCAATTGTCTACATACTGCCAGTGGCTGGCAAGGTAAATACGCGAAGAGCGCATGAGGCAATGCTCTCGATCTGGACCCAAGACAACAAGAGAACGGCCCTAACTCCTGTTTGGCAGCGCAAAAAAGGAATTTCCCTTTAAAAGAAAGAAACAAACAACGAGCGAGTGCGTGCGCCCACAATAGATTTGTGGTTTTTCCCACGCTATTGCTGCCGCCTTCGGTTGCACCAGATTTTATCATCGCAAAATCAACTCGTGGCCGTGACACACGGTGATAAAAATTACCCGCGTACTATCAGCCCTAAACTATAACCAGGATAACGGATGGCGGGGGGCGGTGGAGCAGTGGTGAGCACGCTGGCGTTGAAAATGCGTGCTCGCGTTTTTTGCAATTTTACACGTTTGCAATGCACTCCAAACCCGGAGACCAGAATTCGATGCCTGCTCACGACCAATAACAGTGGCGAATATTTGAACCGGCTGTGGGCCTCCCCCTAGGTCGACTCGGCCTCAAACAAGTAACTGGGTGTAAGTGCATAAACATCGCCACTGGGGAGACAAAGGGTGTGGTGCTGGCCACCCACTTCCTCATGTGCCGTTGCCGGCCCTTCATTAGGCGCTCGGAAACACCACTTGCGTCAACCGTCTGTTAAAGCTGCACGGGTGACCTTTGTCTTCGTCAATTGCAAACACTGTGGGAACCGCACACACATCCGCAGCCATTTTTGTGAATCAACTGGATGAGGCCCTCCCTACCCGAGTAGACACCAGAGGTCGCAAACGGGTTTTGATTCTTTACCCGTACCCGTACCCGGCCGCACCAGGGTCGCAAACGGGTACCCGTACCCGGCCAGGTACGGGTACCCGTACCCTACCCGAAATGAGTGACAAACGGTTACTCACCAGTGACTCACGGCCTACCCGTACCCGTACCCGACCGCACCAGGGTCGCAAACGGCTACCCGTACCCGGCCGGGTATGGGTATGGGTACCCGGTTGCGACCTCTGGTAGACACCATCCCTGGCGTGCCTGCGACGCCAAGATGCATGAGAGTGCCAGCTGCAAGCGAGCCATATTTCCACGCTCCATCTCCTGCCGAACGTATTCCACGGGCCTTTGCCACGGCCGAGAATTTCGGTCGAAAAGAGAACCCCCCCCGCGCATCGATTTCCTGCTCGCGACGAACAACATTTTCTTGCTTACGTCGCCCTGAAATTCCACGATGCTGTGGCGGGTTCCGCGGAGAGCCACTTCACGTGACGTCTTGCCACAGCAGCGAGTACGGCGCTCGCTTTTATTGCCCCCTGTAGGGGCGTACGTGTGGACGAGAGTTCAGGAATGCGAGAGGATGCACGCCAAGTACCCCGTGTACTTGCGCCAGGATTGGTCACACGGAGACCTCAGCATGGCTACAGGCACCATGCCACACTCCCCCCCACCCCAAACCCAAACCATCTACCTTCCTACGCTCGGTGAGCTTCGGCGCAGACGTAAGGCGGCATCAAAGGATGCCGTGGCATCTCGTGCCAGCGACACAACAGGGCAGAGAGGCGTTTACCCCCAGGCGTGGTACCAACAACAAAAAAACAACCGCCCCCGTTGGCCACTAAGTGGCGGTGACGTCACCACAGGGCCTGTGCCAGCCTAGGTGCACCTCTTGGAGGCAGTCGCGTAAAGTGTCCAAGGCTCGCTGCTGACAGGAGGGCACGGGACAGAGCCTGGGTGCCACGGGGGTTGATCGACTCCCGAGATGACGCAGATGCGCCAGCAGTGATGTGCCACCCCATGTCACCACCCACAACACTGCAGTCTTCTGAAGGCGCATGCCTTGAAGGAATGCCCGGGCATAGTGGTAGCGTACAGTCTGTGCAGCAAAAGGACAAAAGTCCGTCCCCTTATAGCCTTCGCCATACTGTCGGGCAAGTGTGTTAGCGAGCGTCAATAAAATAAAAGTATGAATCTTGAAACGCATTCGGACAGCCTGCATCAACAATTCAAGCATGGTTACACCCACGAAAACAGTGATGTACACTAAAAATAAGAACTCATTGCAACCCCACTATATTGGAGCCGCGTCGCTAGAGGGTATGGTTGCTGTG